>NC_090938.1:11343090-11573090 GCF_040938575.1 Ambystoma mexicanum | reverse complement strand
GAAGAAAATGATCCTGTACCACCAATTTAATTTGCGATAGATGAAATACAGGATGTATCCGAGACCAGGAAGCTGGTAAAGCAAGTTTGACAGCAGATGTTCCCACCATGGATAACACCTTAAAAGGTCCAAAGAACTTGGGAGATAGTTTCCATAGGACAAGACGACGGGGAAGGAATCTGGACGCCAACCAGACCGAGTCCCTGATGGTAAGCTCCAGAGCTTCTCGGCGATGGAGATCGGCGGTCCTTTTAGCTAGGTCTTGAGCCATGAGTAGAGATCATTTAGCCAGTTTTTGACCTTCTTGGATGTCTGCAATGAGAGCATCTACTCCCTGGTGTCATGCATGCTGGACATTTTACCTCTGGATGTGGAACTCCATCTGTACGCAGAATGGGTTATGCTCATAGAACTGCTAGACCGTTTTATTCGAAATGGAGGTTGTTTGACGTGCTACCAGGAAAACGATGTCTGCATTAGTCACGTCGCTGAATTTACGTGATTCAGGATAGTCACGTGTGTTACGGCAGAACGTTCATAAGCAGCGTGGATATGTGGTTCGCTGCTTCTGATTGAACATTTTGGCGTCTTGGTAGCTGAACTCTTCATCTGTGTCTTCGCATCCTGTCAGTTGCTTCCTTGGCCTTCATCGACGTGATTCCTTCACACGAGATCTCCTGTATCTGCCTTCTGCAGGCTTTGTTAGCGTGTCTTCTCACACGCAGGTTCCTGTTCCATTTGCATGCTGTTTTCCGGATGCTGGAACTCTTCGAGCGCGGCTGACCTGGCTGCGTATACTTTGTTCGCATGTAAAATCTCACGTGGATGCTGAAGTTTTCAAACGCGGCTGTCCTGGCTGCGTGTATTTGGTTCGCGTGTAAAATCCCACGCGGACGCTGGAACTCTTCAAGCGCGACTGGCCTGGCTGCGTGTACTTGGTTCACGTGTAAAATCCCACACGGACGCTGGAATCTTCAAGCGCGGCTGGCCTGGCTGCGTGTACTTGGTTTGCGTGTATCCAGCACGTGGTTGGTTTGAACCTGTGAGGAAATAACAGGTGGACTCATTTCAATTTTGTTCTGTTCTTTGTGGGAAAGGAAGGTTTTCTACTACTTTTATTTGAGGGTGACTATGCACAGTACTATGGACGCTATCCTGTGGTGCTCCAACCCGGTATCTAGCGTGAGCCTCGTGCCGTTCAGGATAAGTCTCCCTTACTAACCTTCCCTCCTTTGTCGTTGGTTCATTTCCTGGATTTCTTCATGGACTTTGGTGGATACTCCAGTTCTAAGCCTACAGGTTAGTGTTGGAATTAGTGTTATTGCCATTCTTTGGACAGAGATTAGTTGAGATAGTTTCTCATAATGCTTATTTTTTCCTAGGCTGCCTTCCTATTACTCTCCCACGCCCTTTCCAATGATCCTTCTCTCTGCCTGTTTTACCAGTCAGAAAGTGGTATTATTTGGAAGGTCTAAATTGACATCACTACTATCAAATCGTGTGAATTCAAGGATCCGGAAGACCCCTAGCAATTGTATCCTTTTTGGTTACCGTATCCTTTTCATAAGATACTTTGGTGATTTATGACACCGGGCAGCTGGAATCAGGAGTCGTCACGGTAGGAATAAATGAGGGATGATAGCCATAAGAACAATGAAAAGGACTGGAGAGCAGAATGTCTGGTATTATTGTAAGCAAATTCCGCAAACGGAAGCAACTCTACCCAATTATCCTGGGCTGCTGATATAAAGCATCGTAGATAACCTTCCAGAGTCTGGTTTAAGCGCTCCGTTTGCCCATTGGTTTGGGGATGGTATCCTGACGTGAGGGCTCGTTTGATCCCTAAAATGTGACACACTTTTTGCCAGAAGAGAGAGGTATATTTGGGGCCTCGGTCTAAAACGATAGTATCTGGAAGAAAAGATTTCAGAGAGGAAGATTTTAGCCATCAACGTAGCTCCGGGTAGTTTACATAAAGGAGTAAAATGTGCTAGTTTGGTGAAATAGTCAATCGTCACCATAATGGTGGTCTTATTCTCAGATAGGGGTAGATCAGACACAAAATCAGTAGATATGATTTGCCAAGGTCGGTCTGGAATAGGCATTCTTGTTAACAATCCCAAAGGTGGTGATCGTGGGGTCTTTGCATGAGCACAGATCTTGCAAGCTGCAACGTAATCACAGACATCAGATCTTATAGTTGGCCACCAGAAATGTCGTTGTATGAGTTCCAAGGTGGAGAGGAACCCTCGATGACCTGCAGCTTGTGAGTCATGACATATCTGTAGCACTTCCAGTTGTAATGAGAGGATGGGAATCAGAACTTGAGTTCCATGAAAGAAATATTCTGTTTCTTTTGTGAGATGGTGGGTGGAAGCAATACTTTCACGTAACGATTTATTTTGGTTGGTAGCTGTTCGCACTTCTTGGAGGAAGTCAGTCAGAACTGCGATAAATTGAGCATTGGGAAACATCTTTTCGGAACAGAATTTAGATGTAGGAGAATCCTTACGGGATAAGGCATCTGCCCTCAAATTATGTTTGCCAGGCCAAAAGGTGAATTCAATCCGAAAGGGAAGGAAGAAATAAGCCCAGCGGGCCTGCCTACTGTTAGTTGTGTAAGCATTCTGAAGCACTTTGAGATTTTGGTGATCAGTGCGAACCTTAATTGGATACGAAGATCCCAAAAGTAGATGTCTCCATTCTTCGAAGGCGCGTTTAATAGCCAGCAGTTCTTTCTCAAGAACTGAATAGTTCTGTTCTGCCGTATTGAAGGTCTTAGATAGGTATGCTACAGGTCTTTCTTCCCCCTGATCTGACAGTTGTAAGAGTACGGCTCCTAATGCATAGTAAGATGCATCTGTCTCAACAATGAATTGTTTGGTTTGGTCAGGGGTGATCAAGATGGAAGCGGAAGTAAACATCTTCTTTAAAGTACTGAAGGCTTTCTGAGCAGATTCATTCCAGGAAAATGAGTTACCTTTCTTTAGAGTCGAGTTATGGGTAGAATGATTTCTGAAAAACAGGGAATTAATTTCCGATAGAAGTTGGCGAATCCAAAAAACCTCTGAATGTCTTTTATGCTAGCAGGATTTGGCCAACCCAAGACAGCTGACACTTTTTTGGGATCCATAGAAACACCCTGAGATGATAGCACAAACCCTAGGTAGGTTACTTGCTCCTGATGGAATTCACATTTTGCAACTTTACAATAGAGGTTATTCGATTGAAGGCGTTCCAATACTATGTTAACATGTTGAATATGGTCCTCTGGGTTATTGGAATAAACAAGGATATCATCCAAATAGATGATAACGAAATGGAATAAGATGTCAGCAAACAGGTGGTCCATGAATCGTTGAAAAACTGCCAGAGCATTGACCAAGCCGAAAGGCATAACGTGGTATTCGTAGTGTCCAAAAGGTGTGCGAAAGGCGGTTTTCCATTCGTCTCCTGGAGCTATTCGTATGAGATGGTATGCTCCTCTGAGATCCAGTTTTGTGTAAAGGAAAGCCCCTCGAACCGCTTCAATGATGTCTGTTATAAGTGGCATGGGATATTTGTCGGCGATGGCTATTTTATTAAGACCTCGGTAATCGATACAGGGGCGGAGTTCATCCGAGTCTTTCTTGGGGATAAAAAATAGAGAAGCCCCTGCTGGTGACATTGATTCGGTAATGAGACCATTGCGTAAATTGGTTTGAAGGTATTCTTTCAAGACTGACTTTTCTCGTTGGGAAAGAACATACATTCGGCCAAAAGCAATAGGCTGTTCGGGGAGTAGATCTATATGACAATCATCTCGTCTATGTGGAGGTAGGGTAGGAAATTCGGGATTCTCAAATACCGCCCGGAACTTCCAATGACATTCAGGAACAACCTCTAGCCGATTAATGGTGGATACCGCAGGATGTTGTGTCATTTCAGTGGGGATGTGTATGCCCACCGACTCTTTAGAAAGGCAATGGTGGACGCAATATTCAGACCCCAGAAAAAGAGTACCTGCAGACTAGTTAATGAATGGGTTATGGAGCGTTAACCAAGGGAGACCCAAGATGATTGGGAAATTGGCAGTTTTGATAATATCGAAAACCAGGGTTCTTTATGGTTGGCAACCATGTAGGTGATTGGATCAGTCTGTTCCTTAATGGGACCAGAGCTTAAGGACTTCCATCTACTCCTTGGATGGGAGTAACAATGGTCTTAGGTACCTGGGAAATCCCGTGTCTCTTTGCCCAATTATTATCCAAAAAGATTCCGGCTGCTCCGCAATCAATCAAAGCGGGAATCCCTGGTAAGATTTGTTCTGATAGTATCATAGATAAGGACACTACCACCATGGTCTGGTTGTTGGAGGTATTGTCTAAAGTCATACTCGTCTGATATGGGGAAGTAGGATTCTGTACCCCTACCGTTCTTCCCCTAACGGTAGGGCTTTGGAGTTTCCCGACTTCGGGTTCGGAATGCGACGTGGGGGAACCAGATGACAATCCTTCAAAACATGAGAGGAAGACCCAGAATACATGCATAGTTTTAATGTCTTTCTTCTCTCTCTCTCGGGCGCAAACAACGGTCCTCTTACGGTCCATGTATGCATTGGCTCTTCAGTTTGGGTGTGAGATTTAGCAGCTGCAGGGGAATAATTCATATGTGGTCGTATTCCTTTCCTCCTCTTTCTTTCATATGACCGCTCATGCATTCTATAATCTATTTGCATAGTTAGAGTGATCATATCAGCCAAGTTAGCTGGGCGAGGAACTTTAGAAATCTTGTCTTTGAGTTCATCCGTTAGGCCTCTACGAAAAAGGGTAAGAAGGCTTTCATCCGGCCAAACCAGTTCAGACGACAGTTGTTTGAATTGCGTGATGTATCCTAACAAATCCTTATTACCCTGCTTCAGATCGAGAAGCCTTTCTTGTGTAGCAACTGATATTTCCTTCCTACCAAACATGGTCTTAAGGCTGTTGGTGAAGGCTGGGTATGAATCAAGAATCACATTGTTGGAGGTTACTAAAGGAGTTACTAAAGGAGTAGCCCATGCAGGGCCAGAAAGATGTGAAATCACGTACCCCACTTTGTCCTTGTCAGTAGGGAAAAAGCGAGATTTAAAGGTAAACTGGGCTGTGCAACTGTCGAGGAATTCCTTAAGTTTATAGGGATCGCTATCGTACATGACTGTGTAAAGACGACGAGGGAGTGTTTGAGAACGCTCTGGCAACTTGTTGTCGCAGTTGTACATTATCTTGTTTTAAAGATTGCATCTCTAAAGACATGGCCTGCATCGCCGCCATTAATTGTTGCATTTGTTGTTCCATAAGGATTCCGACTGTCAATATACTGGCGTTGCTTACTGTTATCACTGTTGTTATTACTATAATTCGATTAAAGCTGTTGTTAAGCCAACGTCTATCACCAAAGGATGCAACAAGCTCACCTTGATACATCGAAGAATCCAATATGGGAAGAACAAATGCGGCCGTGAAAGTTCCCCTGTAACAGCCCTGGTCTCTCCGACCCAGGATGGGAAGACCCAGGGGAGAGGACAGGACCGCCAGGGAAACCCTCTTAAGGGAAGAAAACCCTGGTTGAGTCTGGAGTCTCGTGGATCGGGAGGATGCTGAAGGCGAAGAGTCTCTGAGATGTGATAGTGCAAGGATGTCACACAGGAGGCTTCTTCTAGATGCACGAGAGGAGAAAACAGGAGAATGTCAGAAAAGGGAAAGAAGTAGGACAGTCTAGTAGGAAGTGGAAGAGAAATCCTCTCACCATCGAAGGAAAAAAGTCGGAAGTAGAATATCCGGAACTGGAACTCGGATGGATGGCAGATGAGCGGCAGGGGCTCTGTAAAGACCAGACAGGTAAGTGCCCTAGCCGGAACGAAGGGAGGAACTCAAAAGGGGCTGAACTTACTATATCGGAAGCCTGGGAGAAAGCAAAGCCGGGGATAAGTCTCTCGAATAGGTGGGAAAGAAACAGGCTTGCCGGGTTGGTCTGAATGCGAAGGAAACAGGGGTTGAAAGGGACGACTGGTGACAATCTCTGAGAAGTAAGAAGGAACAGGGTTAGAATAGATGAAAGGATAGACGTAAAGCATCTAGCAAAGTAAGTAGAAAGATTCTGAAACAAACTCACGGAGCGCCATTAGCAGAAGCGACGCGAAGAACCGTCAGCTTCGAGTCTGGATAAAGGATCACATGAGCAGTCGGTAGCGTCTCGGAGAGACGTGAAAAGACTGGACCGCTGCAGTCAGCTTGAAGATCACAACGGGCATCCGTCTTGGAACTACTATTCCGAAGGATTCCGCACTAGCAGGTACGGGCCCACAAAGACCATCTAGAGCAATGTTTAACACGGATAGGGACGTCCACGGAAGGACGCCACAGTGCCACCGTATAGGTGGGGCGGTGGACGATCCCCCGTGACCGTCAAAGAGGGGAAAAAGCCAATGGCAGAAAAAACCCTATGAGAATTCCACAGGCTGGAGCAGAGCGGTCTTAGGCCCACGGAAAGGCAGGAAGATGCAAGACGTGATAGAAGGCAATCCAGAGGCTAGCAAGGATTTGGTACACAGGTGAGCAAAATGATGCAGTTCGAATGACAGAGGCAGTCCAGAGGCAAACAAGGGTCTGGTACACAGGTAAGCAAAAAGATGAAGTTCGAATAGCAGAGGCAGTCCAAAGGCAAACAGGGGTTCGATACACAGGTGAGCAGAAGATGCAATACGAATAGCAGAGGCAGTCCAAATGCAAGCAGGGGTCCGGTACACAGGCGGGCCGAAAGAGAAAGTAAGAGGAGGGAAAGGAAAGAGCAAGGAGCAGGAAACTCGAAGAGCAAAGGGCAGCAAGGAAACGGACGAGAATTCTGAAATGGAATGAAAGGAAAAAACAGAGCGAGGAGGGGCAGGGAAGGAAAGAAAGGAGCGGAACGGGCGGCAGGAATAAGCGGAACCCAAAGGGGAGAAATACAGAGGGAAGGGACCAGGAGGAAGCAAAGAACCGCACGGAAGAAAGCACACAAGCGCTGGCAACACAAGCGAAACCAAGGAAACGTTGCAACGTGTCCGTGAACCGGAAGCAGCAGAATAAGTGCTACCGGTTACGTGCGCGAAGCAAAAGAACTAGACCCGCACAGGTCGTACGGGGAGACGTGAAGGAACATTCAATGATGGACCACCGTGCCAGCGATTCCAAATCCACCATCTCCCCCAAGGCGTGACAGTATGTCCCCTCCTTAGACTCATCTCTCTGGGCTTGCCTGGATGATAGTGATGAAACTTACGTAACAAAAGAGGGGCACTGATATGAGATTTAGGTTCCCAGGAATTCTCTGACCAGGGATACCCTTTCCAACGTACAAGATACTCTAACCTTCCCCTGTGATATCTCGAGTCACATATCTGAGCGACTTCGTATTCTTCCTGTGCAGAGTCTGTAGGCAAGGTAAGGTACTTCGGGTTGCGTGACCATTTATCCTCTTGAAAGGGTTTTAATTGGGATGTATGGAATACAGGATGTATTCTCCGGAGACCTACAGGAAGTTGAAGACGAAAGGCCACGGGGTTTATTTTGTGTGTAATCTTGTAAGGCCCTATGTATCTAGGGGACAGCTTGGAGGGATGTACCCATCGAGGTAAATATCTTGTGGAAAACATAACTCGGGATCCCACTTCCCACCCTGGGACCGGTCTTCAGTGTTTGTCTGCATGGGTCTTGTAGCAATCTTGTGCCTCCTGGAGGCTCATCTTCGCTTTCTTGTGGGCTTCCCGAATAAGCGAGAGAGAAGAATCAACAGATGGTATGTTAGTGGAAGTTACTCAAAGGGGTTGAATGGAATGCGGGTGATAACCGTAGGTGCAGTAAAAAGGGCTAGTACCAAGAGCAGAGTGGGTAGAGTTGTTATAGGAAAATTCGGCCAAAGGCAATAGTGTGACCCAGTTATCCTGTTGTTGATTTATAAAACACCTCAAATATTTCTTGAGGGTTCCATTGAGCCGTTCGGTCTGCCCGTTAGATTGAGGGTGGAAGCCCAATGTCAAAGCCCTCTCAATGCCCAATCTTTCGCAAAACGCTTTCCAAAACCGTGAGGTGTATTGACTACCTCGATCTGAAATTATTTTAGTGGGTATCCCGTGTAACTGAAACACATCCTTTAGAAACACTTCAGCCATTTCGGTTGCGGAGGGAACCCCAGGCAGAGGGGAGAAATGGGCCAATTTTGAGAAAGAATCTACTACGACCATGATACAAATACATCCCTGGGATGAAATCGGTCGAAATAGTATTCCAAGGACCTGTAGGGATGGTACAGGGTTCTAACAACCCTACCGGCCTTTTATGTGGTACCTTGTTACGGAGGCAAATGATGCAGGACTGAACATACTGATCGACAACTTCTTTCATGCTTGGCCAATAAAAGTGTCTTTGTAGGTAATCCAGGGTACCTTTGTTGCCTCTGTGTCCTGCAATCTTGCAATCATGGGACCAGGACAAAGCTGTTTTCCTTAGGGCTTGTGTAGGTAGATACAGTTTACCTTTTACTAGATAGAAACCATCCTTGATGTCATATATGGTATCTTTGTGGTGTCTTTCTACCTCAAATTGTCCTCCGGAAGATTCTCTGACTTGTCTGAGAAATGTGGAAAGTACTCCAATACTCTTGGTTCGGGGAAACATGAGTTCCTTCGTGGATTCTGTTTCAGATGTGTAATCATTGCGGCGGGAAAGGACATCCGCCACCAAGTTCTGGTCACCTGGGATGAAGGTTATGATGAAGTCAAACTGGCCAAAAAAATGTGCCCATCTTGCTTGGCGAGTATTGTAACACTCAAACTGCTTTAATACTTGCAGGTTCTTGTGATCGGTCCTGATAGTAAAGGGATGTTCGCCCCCTTGAAGAAGATGTTGCCACTCCAGACAAGCCAACTTCATGGCGAGTAATTCCCGTTCAATGACCGAATAGTTTTTTTGGCTGACATTGAGGGTTTTGGAAAAGTAAAAGAAAGGATTCTCTTTATTTTGGTGTACCTGTAACAGGACTGCTCCTACAGCTGCTGCCGATGCATCAGTCTCCAAGATGAAGGGAAGTCCCTGATCCGGCTGACATAGGATGGGAGCAGAACAGAAGGCTTCCTTAAGATGATGAAAAATGTCTTCGGCTGCTTCAGACCAACAGAACGGAACAGAGGACTTCTTGAGTAGGGTAGTGATGGGCAAAACCTTCTGGGAGAAATTTGTCATGATCCGTCGATCACGCCCTTTCTGGTCTTCCTGGTCCCTGGCACATCGGGGGTTACTCGCTGTAGTACACCCAATATGGCTGTATACACGGAACGCAGTCTATCGACCTTTACGTCCTACGCAGCATGTTCTATAAATTAGCCACTCCCCTGTCGTTCCGCATGTCTCAACGCTACCGATAGCTCTGGACTGACGTGCTCCGTAGTTCGTTCTCCTGAACTGTGTTGCTTCCTGGTTCCCGGACCTTCCTCTTTCTCCTTTCCTTCTACCTTCCTTGATCCTGTTTCTTCTGCGTTCCGCGCAGACCGCCTCCGTGTGCTGCCTCCATTCCTAGCTTCCTGGAGTTTCCATAGATCCCGGACGAAGAAGCTGAACGAATCCTGGAATCCGAAGACGGCCGAGCGGGCTTGTACAAGACCCGAACTGCTCGGAAGAAAACCCCGACAAAGGACTCCGCAAAACAGAGAAAACAGGTGAGAAAAGGGGAAACCTGTGACAGATTGAGAGGCCACCTGACCGATCTCGATACAGACATGGAAGCGGCCGTCCAGGATCTTATGCGTGGCATGCAAGAGCTGACGACCGAAGTGCAAAACTTAAAGGTGGAAAACGCTGCGTTAAAACAATTGGTGTTATCCCGTGATTCCACCACGAAGGAGAGTGTAATTCTAGGCGGTGTCGTTGACAAGTACGACGGTTCAGCAAAGAGCCTTCGTGGATTCCTAGATTCTTGTTTGGTCCACTTTACATTTAAGCCTTATTATTTTTCTACGCCCATGGCTAAAGTGTGCTTTATTATTTCGCATCTTTCCGGGAATGCCTTGACCTGGGCCACCCCATTGGTTAACTCTGGTGACGCTCTCCTGGATGACTACGACGGCTTTATAGAGGCCCTCAAGACCATGTTCGAACGCCCCGAACAAGTTTACAGTGCCTAGGAACGTTTACTCGACTTTCATCAGGGTACCCAGGATTTGCTCTCGTATGTCATACGCTTCAAACAGTTGGCTAAGGAAGCGGATTGGTCCTCTGAAGCTTGTTTTACTTTATTTCGAAGAGAGCTAAACGAAGAGATCAAGGACGAACTAGCCAGAGTGGCACGCCCGGGTTCCTTTCAAGCCCTAATGGATCTCGCTCTACAGATTGACTTTCGCATTCAGGAGAGAAAGGCAGAAAAAAAGAAAACCAAGTTACCACTCCAGAAAAACCCCATTGGAACCCCTTCGAGCTCAGAAGGCATTTCTACTCTAAGCAATGAGCCTGAACCTATGCAATTAGGGGCCTTCCGTGGACCCATTACCCCCCAAGAGAGGATGCAAAGGATTCATACTGGATTATGTATGTATTGTGCATCCGACAAACATTTAGTAAGAGAATGTCCGATTGCCCCCCCACCAGGAATATTCCGATGTTTTCTCCTCTGCCATTGTTCAGGCCTTACCTCCCCACAGACCTGAAGATTGTGCTATTGAAACTGAACCTTCCGCAGTGATTCCTTTTGGAAGGATGTTCATCCTATCAGAACCTGAAAAGAAAGCCCTTCGTGAATACCTGGATACAAATCTTGCAAATGGCACCATACGACCATCTAAATCTCCATCAGGGGCCTCCCTGTTCTTCGTTCCTGAAAAAGACACTAAAGAACTCAGACCGTGTCTGGATTATCGAGGTCTAAATCAATGTACTCTCAAGGACCGCTATCCGTTGCCCTTGATCTCAGACATCCTGGAGGCAGTAAGAGGCGCAGTTGTGTTCACCAAGCTGGATCTCAGGGGCACCTATCATTTGATTCGTATCAGGGCAGGTGACGAGTGGAAAACAGCCTTTAGAACACCCTTTGGGCCTTTTGAATACTTAGTCATGCCCTTTGGACTTGCTAATGCCCCAGCGGTGGTCCAACGTTTCATGGCTCGAGTGTTCTCGGACATGCTGTTCCTTTTTGTGATTGTCTATCTGGACGATATTCTAATATTTTCGAAGGACCCTCTCAAGCACGAAGAACATGTGAAAGCAGTATTACAATGCTTACGCGAAAATAAACTCCTGGCGAAGCCCGAGAAATGCATCTTTTTAAAAAATAAAAAATTTTACATTATTAAAGCGCTCACACAGCCCGCGGGCATCGAGGCGCTGTTACAAGAATTGTTTGTTTTTTCAGTTGCGTAATTGTTTTTTTTTGTTGTTGTTTTAGTTGCATATTTATAACGCGCTTAAACACCCAGAGGTTTCTAAGCGCGGACCCGGGGATCGAACCTGTGTTGCTTCGTCTCGTCTTGCTTCCAAGGCACGCACGTTGCCGTTAAGCTATCCTCCCGGGATCTTCCATACTTCTACTGTTCACTACCTAGGGTTTGTCCTTACTCCTGATGGTATCGGTATGGATCAATCCAAGGTTAAGGCTATTTTATCCTGGCCTAGCCCCGCCTCGGTGAAACAGATACAATCCTTCCTGGGCTTGGCTAGTTTATATAGGAAATTCATACCTTCCTTTTCCGAGATTGTCCAACCAATAATTGCCTTATTGAAAAAAGATGTTCCCTTCCATTGGACCATGGCCCAAGAGAAAGCCTTCCAACAATTAAAGTCTGAATTTACACAAGCTCCCATTCTTGCTCAGCCTGATGTTAATCGACCATTCATAGTGGAGACAGACGCCTCCAATTACGCCATTGGAGCCGTCCTAAAACAGCAATTTCGAGGATAGCTTGGAACATCCCATCGCCTACCTTTCTCGGACATTAACTCCTAGTGAAACCCATTACTCCGTCCTAGAAAAAGAGCTGCTAGCCATCCGTCAAGCCTTCACAGAATGGCGTCATTTACTTCTAGAAGCCAAATTTCCGGTCATGTCCACACGGATCATCGAAACCTACAAGTGTTGCAAGCCCTGGAATGTAGGAATAGTCACCAAGCTCGGTCGGCCTTCTTTTTTGCCCAATATCAGTTTAAGATTCACCACGTCCCTGGAACCCAAAATGTAATAGCTGATGCAGTTTCTCGTCGTCCAGACTATGAACCTCCGGAAGATCGGACATATCCCAAGATGTTTCCTCATACCATATTCGTAGCTCAAGCAAACAACCTCCTGGAAGAGATTCGTATGCAAACTCAGACTTCGGAACTTTTGAAAGGAATTTCAGAAAGGAATCAATGGAACTTGAGAGTCAAGGACGGATACTTGTTCAAAGATACCAATCTGGCCATTCCTACACAAAAATTACAACAAAGAATAATAAATCTCTGCCATGATACTCTTCATTCCGGTCATCGTGGTATTTCCAACACCCTCCGTCTAATACAAAGACAATTTTGGTGGCCCAAGATGAAGACCGATGTACAACTGTATATTCAATCTTTCTCCATCTGTAATCAGAACAAACATGATAACCAGAAACCAGCAGGTCTCTTATTACAGCCTACACCAACAACGAGACCATAGGAAATCATTGCTACAGACTTCATTGTGGAATTGCCGCCTTCTAGAGGTTATACCAGTATCATGGTCACCATTGATCTATTCACTCATATGGCTCACTTTACTCCTCTGTATAAATTACCATCCTCATCAGAACTTGCTGGTATTTTCCTGGAACACATCTTCCGACTGCATGGACTTCCTTCCAAGATCATATCGGAGAGAGGACCCCAGTATATCTCTCAGTTCTGGAAACATCTCTGCAGGATACTAGGGATTCAACGAGCTCTCTCCTCGGGATATCATCCCCAAACCAACAGTGTCACAGAACGAGTAAATCAAACCCTTGAACAATATCTTTGCTGTTTCTCTACGAAAGTCCAGCATGATTGGTCTCTTTTAGTACCAGTAGCCGAATTCGCTTACAATAATTCGGACCATTCGGCTGTTAAGACCAGCCCTTTTTTCTCCAGCCAAGGGTTTCATCCTTCAGTCTTACCTTCTGTTCTTCCACACACTACACCTGTTCCTACTGTCGATTCCTGGATTGAAACACTCATAAATGTTCAGAGAGAAGCCAAGGAACATCTTGAAAGAGTGCAAATCCAAACCAAACACTATGCAGATTCAAGGAGAAGACCAGGGCCTTCATACTCCATTGGGGATAAAGTATGGCTATCCTCGAAACTTCTACCCCGACATCTCAGACCGAATAAGTTGGCTCCCCGGTATTATGGACCCTTCTCTATAAAAAAGATCATCAATCCTGTGGCCTTTCGACTCCAACTCCCGGACTTCTGGAAGAAGATACATCCAGTCTTTCACAAATCCCTGTTGAAGCCTTTCATCCAAACTACCGGACTACTCTTAGACCTAGTCCTGTGCTTGTCAATGACCAGCTGGAATATGAAGTTTCTCATATTTGTGATTCCCGATATAGACGAGGCAAACTTCAATACTTGGTGGAATGGAAAGGTTATCCACCCAGCGAACGTACCTGGGAACCAGTCTCAAATTTGAACTCCCCCAGATTGCTCAGAAGGTTCCACCAAATACATCCAGGTAAACCCGGTGGAACGAGTTTTAGAAGGGGGCATGCTGTCATGATCCGTCGATCACGCCCTTTCTGGTCTTCCTGGTCCCTGGCACATCGGGGCTTACTCGCTGTAGTACACCCAACATGGCCGCACACACGGAACGCGGTCTATCGACCTTTACGTCCTACGCAGCACGTTCTATAAATTAGCCACTCCCCTGCGGTTCCGCGCATCTCAACGCTACCGATAGCTGTGGCCTGACGTGCGCCGTAGTTCGTTCTCCTGAACTGTGTTGCTTCCTGGTTCCCGGACCTTGCTCCATCTCCTTTCCTTCTACCTTCCTTGATCCTGTTTCTTCTGCGTTCCACGCAGACCGCCTCCGTGTGCTGCCTCCATTCCTAGCTTCCTGGAGTTTCCATAGATCCCAGACGAAGAAGCTGAACGAATCCTGGAATCCAAAGACGGCTGAGCGGGCTTGTACAATACCCGAACTGCTCGGAAGAAAACCCCGACAAAGGACGCCGCAAAACAGAGAAAACAGGTGAGAAAAGAGGAAACCTGTGACAAAATTGGGAATGAACTTTCGATAAAAGTTCGCAAGACCCAGAAACTTTTGCACCTCTTTAACAGACTTAAGTGAAGGTCAATTTAGGATTGATGTGACCTTCTGGGGATCCATCAAAATACCTTTGCTGGAGAGGATACACCCCAAATAGGAGATGGAGGAAGCTGAAAATACACATTTGTTAAGCTTCACTGAAAGATGGTTGTCCTTTAGACGCTGGAAGACTTCCTTGACATGTTCCTCATGTTCTTCTTGTGACCGAGAAAACACCAAAATGTCATCAAGATAGACTATGGTCGTGTGGCACAGCAAATCTGAGAAGAGGCGATCCATAAAGCGCTGAAAAATGGAAGGGGCATTGACTAACCCAAAGGGCACCACTTGATATTCGTAAAGTGCAAACAGAGTCCGAAAAGCCGTCTTCCACTCATCCCCCACCTGGACTCGGAGCAGATGGTATGCATTCCGTAGGTCAAGTTTGGTAAAAATGGTAGAACCCTGGACAGCTTGAATGATTTCCGTTATAAGAGTCATAGGATACCGATCCTTGATGGTCACTTTGCTCAAGCCCCTGTAGTCAATGTAGGGACGTAATTCCTGAGACTCTTTCTTTGGAATAAAGAATAAAGAGGCTCCCGCCAGAGACTTCGAGGGTCTAATCAGTTCGTTGGCAAGGTTTTTATCCAAATACTCTCTAAGATAGCGCTTTTCTTCCAAAGACAGAGGAAACATCCGACAAAAGGGTACAAGGGCTCCTGGAGTGAGGTCTATGCAGCAGTCATCCGGTCAGTGAGGGGGAAGGTCTAAGGGAACCTTTTCGGTAACAACCTCTGTGAATTCCTGAAGATGGTTTGGTAGGCAATGTACAACTCTGGGCTCACAGCTGCTCGCTGTTTTCACAGTCTCAAATTTGGGTTCAGGCAGACATTCAGCCTTACAGATTGTGGAATGGAAGCTTAGAAGATTCTTGGTCCAGTAAATGGTGGGTTGTGTTTCCGTAACCAGCCTATCCCAAGAATGAGAGGAAAGTGAGCTGCGCGGATGATGTCGAAGACAATCCTTTCGGTATGTTGCTGTATTGACATGACAAGTTCTTCTGTGGTGTGGGTTATCATGCCGGAGCTTAAAGGTTCGCCGTCAACACCTTCCACCTTCTGGTCTTCTTTTTTGGCGATTCGGGTTATACCCTTCTTTGCAGCCCAATGAGTATCCATGAAATTGCCGGCTGCTCGGCAATCCAGTAGGGCTTGAGACTGTATCTTGGAATCACCCAGTTGTAGGGTCACTAAAAGAACCACGAGACGAGAGTCTTCAGTTATCTCCGGGGAAGACACAGAAAGAGTGGCATACGGACTTGTGATGGCCCCTCGGAAGTGAATCCTAACACTTACCGAGGGCGATCGATTCCCGATCGTCTGGGAGGGACGTCTGGACAGTCCCTAAGAAAATGTGTAGAAGCTCCACAATACATGCACAGACTCCCTTCTCTGCGTCTCTTCCGTTCCTCTGGAGTAAGAGGGGCCCGAGTGGTCCCGATCTGCATTGGTTCTTCTCTGTTTGGTCGCGAGGAAAATGAAGAAATGGGAGGAAGGGGATCCAAGGGAGGAGATCCATAGGGTTTGGTCTTTTTCTCTGCTCCACGTTCCGTCAGGCGGAAGTCAATGCGGAGAGTAGCAGTGACAAGATCATCAAAGGTAGTAGGTCGAGCTATCCGGGCCAGTTCGTCTTTGAGGTCTTCTCTTAGACCTCGTCGGAAGATGGCATACTGCGCTTGCTCTTGCCATCCTGCTTCAGCTGCGACTTGCTTGAAGGTTGTTATGTAGGTTAGTAGATCAGAATTGCCTTGACGGATGTCTAAAAGATCTTCAGATGCTAAAAAAGTACTCTCAGTACGCAAAAAGGTCTGCTGTAACAGGGTTTTGAAAGCGCTGTAATCTTGCAAGACTGGGTCGGTTTGATTCACTAGAGGGTTAGGCCATGCCAGGGCATTACCGGTCATGTGGGTAATCATAAACCCAATTTTGGCATGATCTGAAGCAAAAGTTTCAACATGAAATGAAAAGTGAAGATTACAAGCATCCAAGAATTCTTTAACCCTTTTGGGTGCTCCATTGAATTTACCGGACACCAAAGGAAGTGGTGGTAGATCTTTCAAAGGGCGCTCCCTCTCCGTCAGGGGTTGTTGTAAGGCAGTACTGGCACTCTTGAGATTCTGTACCTCTAAGTTTAGGTTCTGTACGGATGCTACGAGTTCCTGAATCTGCTGAGGCATAGCCATGCTGATTTCTGGGTGTTGCAAACTGTCACAAGGGTCTGCTACGTCCTCTTCCTCAAAGGAGGACTCCGGTTCAACTCCCTCCCCTTCCACCTCACCTTTGTCTTTTCTCCTGGGCTTCCTTTTCTCTTTGCTCCCGGGTCTCTCCTTTTTTTTATGCAGATAGGGACGTCCACGGAAGGACGCCACAGTGCCACCGTATAGGGGGGGGGGGGGGCGGTGGACGATCCTCCGTGACCGTCAAAGAGGGGAAAAAGCCAATGGCATAAAAAACCCCTATGAGAATTCCACAGGCTGGAGCAGAGCGGTCTTCGGTCCACGGAAAGGCAGGAAGACGTGATAGAAGGCAATCCGGAGGTTAGCAAGGATTCGGTACACAGGTGAGCAAAATGATGCAGTTCGAATGACAGAGGCAGTCCAGAGGCAAACAAGGGTCCGGTACACTGGTAAGCAAAAAGATGCAGTTCGAATGGCAGAGGCAGTCCAAAGGCAAACAGGGGTTCGATACACAGGTGAGAAGAAGATGCTATACGAATAGCAGAGGCAGTCCAAATGCAAGCAGGGGTCCGGTACACAGGCAGGCCGAAAGAGAAAGTAAGAGGAGGGAAAGGAAAGAGCAAGGAGCAGGAAACTCGAAGAGCAAAGGGCAGCAAGGAAACGGACGAGAAGTCCAAAATGGAACTAAAGGAAAAAACAGAGCGAGGAGGGGCAGGGAAGGGAAGAAAGGAGCGGACGGGTGGCAGGAATAAGCAGAACCCAAAGGGGAGAAATACAGCAGAAAGGGACCAGGAGGAAGCGGAGAACCGCACGGAAGAAAGCACACAAGCGCTGGTAACACAGGCGAAACCAAGGAAACGTTGCAACGCGTCGGTGAACCGGAAGCAGCAGAATAAGGGCTACCAGTTACGTGCGTGAAGCAAAAGAACTAGACCCGCACAGGTCGTACGGGGAGACGTGAAGGAACATTCAATGGTGGAGCACCGCGCCAGCGATTCCAAACCCGCCATCTCCCCCAAGGCGTGACAGCATGGTGCATTTAAACTGAATACACTTGAGGCAGTTAAAAATAGGTGTTATCAGCTGCCAAACTTATTGGAACTCAAACAAACAAGGGGCAGAGAGGCCTGTCAGGCGAACCTTTGATCAGCTGCTTGGTTGTTCACTGTCCCGGTCAGTGTGTGCAGGCAGTCAGCAGCAGGTCGGGTCACCCAGTGATCAGTCTTCCACTGGCAGGCCGCAAGCAGCCATTTCACTTGCTCCACATGGTGGTGGGCTTGGTCCAGTAGCTGGCCTGTCCTGCTGCCCTTGCTGGGCCTTGTTGTTCTTCCCAAACTCAACAATGAAGCTGTGTGCTGCTATAGATTCTAATCTCTTAGTCCCTATACGTCCTAAATCTGAAGCTGAGCAGCCCAGCCCAGCCCAATCAATCGCCACAACTCGACTGAACAGCGCATGTACTGAGGAGGAGGCAAGTGCGATCGGGGGAGGCCGGGGTCCAAGAACTGATAAGCAACAAATGTTGCTTTCAAAATGAAATTAAATGCAGGCTGAGCCCGGCAGGAGCTTGCAGACTCCAGGAGGTGCTAGCATGGCTTTGCCTGCAACGCTACTGGCAACCGGCATGCTACAGTGCTCAGACTGAGTCTGAATAATTTCATAGCACTTTGTATTTTTACACGTTGTACAATAATAAAATGATGCAGATTCATGGATGATGGTGGTGGTTTTGCAGTCGGCCTGCATTGCCTAATGCAAAGACCGGGCCAGGCCCCATTAATGCCTCATAATAGGGGCTATTCCCATAACACTCACACTGTCCTCAGGTGGATGCCCCTCGCTTCACTGCTCATGGTGTATGAGTGATGCCGCATTAAGACCTCATAATAGGGGGTGTCCCCATTACACTCAGACTCTTCTCAGATGTGCGCTGACAAAAGGGGGGGCACTGTGTAGGTGGAGACAACTCTTAGTTTATTTAGCAGACCCCGTGGCTCACCGCCACACTGCTAAACCCAAGCGTTCTCTTTCCAATGCGCCGCTGGAATGCCGACTACGCGAAGCGAGCCGGCATTCTAGTGCACATGCCACTCACATTATGACACATCTTCCCCCCTTGGTGTTAAACAGTAAGAGAAAGCATAACATATGTATAAGAAATGGTAACAAATAAACTAACAAATTCAAAACAGGAAATGTTCGGACAAACAATTGTGTTAGGCAGAATTCTTTGCAGTTCCCTTAGGGAGCACTACAGAAGATTAGGACTACGGGTATATGCAATAAATCCCCTTTGGTATCAGTCTGTACCACACAGATTTAGTTGGTAGCTGTGGCTGAGCAGTCAGACTTATCTCAAGAGGGAGATGAGCAGTATTCAGGGTTTACACAATAGGACTACAATACTATGGAGCAAGGAAACACTGACCAAAGCTTTGTATCAAAGAGAATATATATATTTATTTTACACACTCTTAATTCCACACACAAATCACTATTATTAAAGCAAGTTAAAACAGTCAAGAAAAGTATACACAACTCCCTAAGTAAATTGTAGACAAGTTTGAGCAAGAGTGAAAACTGAACAAAATGGCACATTGTAAAACCAAGCAGAAATGGCACTGTAACAATTTTCATAGAGGGAGGGAAAGGTTAAGTTATACAGGGTTAGACTCATAAACACACCAGCAACTCTTCCCAATTGGATTGTGAACAAGTTAGGCAAGGCAGTACTTTAGCATAAGCAATACTTAGGTCAAAACCAAGCAAAATGGCACTTCACAATATTTAAACGGGAAGGAAAAGGAGGATATAAGAGTTGAGGGGCACCAACACATTTCTTGAGGAAAAGCATTCTAGAGAAGGCAGTTGTTACAGATTTAGCCAGAGTCAATAGGCCTGTGCCAGAGTCAGTGGTACAAGGCAAAGTGCCCAGGATCAAACTGTTCTAGTAGCTGCAGTCAAGTCTTTGTTTAACGTTTGAAAAGGCAGTTGTAGAAGGTAAAAGACAATGCTAGACGATAGGGGCGGCCAGCCCAGAAGTTAATGAAAGGATTTAAAACACCTTTAGCAGTACCCAACGAAACGGGAGGCCTGGCGGAACAATGTACCTTAAAAGTGGATGAGGCTCCTGCGGTGGCGGTAGTTCCTGGCAGTTCCTGCAGTTCGGGAGATCCAGCAGAGGAAGAGAGGCTCTCGTCGTGGAGGAAGGTTTGATTTACTGCACTGCCCAGGGATGAAGCCAGCCGCGGTGATGCCAAAACGGAATAAAAGGTACGCTACTTTAAATCGCGGTCGTGGTGGACGGGTGCCTGGCTATCCGGTCTCTGAGTGCTTGGCACTGGCGATTCGACCAAGGCAGGTCCTGGAAAGCGATTGGCGAACTGGTTGGCCCCACCAGCTCAAGGGAAGAAGTCTCTTGAAGGTGAAGATCTTCTCGGGTCATTGGAGAAAAGTGGTGAGGATCTGCAGCAGGGCTTCACCGGTGGTTCAGTCATTGCAGATGTCTTTGGCTTCTCTCCTCTTCGGATTTCTTAGGTCCAGTGGCAACGTCTTGTCCTCCAGTCCTCAAAGCCCTGCTTTTATGCAGAAAAACCCCAATTCATACAGCCTAGCTGTCACTCACACAGTGCCTATCAGGGTAGAGTGCATCTTGGGTTGCCTAGGCAACCCTGTCCAGGGTGCCTATTCCCCCTCCCACACGCCCTGTCTACCCCAGACTCGGTGGCGCCGAAAGGAGGGCTTCTGTGCAGAAGCCCGCCAAAAGGACGAACAAAGGATCCCCGACCTGGGTTAGGATTTCAGAGAAAGACACGAGAAAGAAATATTATCAAAGATCTGGCAATAAAACCCTACCGGAGTAAAGTTAATAATAAAATAAACCAGCGGTATGTTAGAGGCTGTCAGTAAAAGTGGTAGCCTCGAACAATGGGAAAATCCCATAGGACAATATTTGCGGTCGAATATTTATGTTAGTAACCACTGCCACCAGCCAGAAACTTTGGAGAGAGGGACTGGACGGTACCCTCTCGAAAAGGAACACCAGGGAAAAACTATTAACCCTTTCCAGTGCTTCCATAGTAAGATGGGTTGTACTGGTTTTGTTCATAACTATTGACTAGTAAAGTCAATGGGGACTTTACATGCCCTGGCAGACAGTAGTCAGTCCCAGGGTATGGAGTCTATGAGGGTGCTGTGTAACACACATGTAAAAAGATGATACCTATGAGGGTGAGAAAAACCCCATAGACCATAAGCACAAAAATAGCCTAGAACACACATCAGCAATCTGTCTAAGAGTGGGGAAAAAAGAGCCTCACTCTTAGCAGGAGAAAAAAAAATAAACTCCTCAAATCCAGCAAAGCTGCTGGGGGACTCTATAGGTAAGGGAAATTAGCCTTTTAAGAGAATTCTCCCAAACACTCGCCCCCCCCCTAGACTAAGGGACAGGAGGATCTAATCCACTCCTGGATGAGTCTCTTACCTCTAGTCAGTTAAAAACATCCTAGAGAGACCATCAGCATGTTGGTGGTGACATCCTGACCTGTGCTCAATGGTAAAATCAAACCCTTGGAGGCAGATTGACCATCTTAACAGTTTTGGGTTTTCCCCCTTCATTTGCATCAACCATCTCAAGGGTTGGTGGTCAGTCTGAATAATAAAACTAGACCCATACAAGTATGGTCTAAACTTCTTCAGAGACCACACAATGGCAAAACATTCTCTCTCAATAGTTGCCCACCTTGTCTCCGGTTCCTTCAGTTTCCTACTGATGAAGCAAATGGGGTGCTCCCTACCTTTCTCATCCAGTTGACTAAGGACTGCACCTATACCTGTATTGGAAGCATCTGTTTGCACAATGAAGGGTAGGTGGTAGTCATGAGCTCTTAGCACTGGAGCTTGACAAAGGGCTCTTTTCAGGTTTTCAAAGGCCTGATTGCACTCCTCATTCCATTTCACCTTTTTAGGGAATTTTGGAGAGGAGATTACATTCAGTGGAGAGGCTATGGTCCCACAGTTCTCAATGAAATTCCTGTAATACCCAGTGAGGCCTAAGAAGGCTCTCACCTGGGTTTGAGTAGTAGGTGTTGTCCAATTTTGCACAGCTTCTATCTTGCTAGGCAATGGCCTTATTTCACCACCTCCTACCTCATGACCAAGGTGGACCACTTTACTCTGACCAATTTGACATTTGCTTGCCTTTATGGTCAGCTGGGCCTATTCAAGAGCCTGCAAAACATATCCTAGGTGGTCAACATGTTCTTTCCAAGTAGGGCTGAACGGTTGTAGGTCAAAGATTCGAATACAAAGGATCAAATGACAATACATTCGAATCAAAAGGACCGGAAAAAAAATGGAATGCACTTCCAACCCCTCCTTAATCAGGGCCAATGAACCTCTGACTGGATGGCCATAGAGAAGTTCAAAGGGACTGTAACCAACTCCCTCCTGAGGGACTTCTCTATATGCAAAGAGAAGGCATGGCAGTAGAAGATCCCACTTTCTTTTAAGGGGGTCTTCTAAAGCTCCTGTCATGCTCTTCGTGGTTCTGTTGAACCTTTCTACCAACCCATTTCTCTGAGAGTGGTAAGCTGTCGAGAACTTGTAGGTAACTCCACAGTTTTTCCACATGGCCTTCATGTAGTGGGACATAAAATGCGACCCCCTGTCAGATATTACCTCCTTAGGAAACCCAACCCTGGTCAAAATACCAAGGAGGGCCTTAGCCACAGCCTGAGCTGTAACAGTCCTCATAGGAATTGCTTCAGGGTACCTAGTAGCATGGTCTACTACAACAAGGATGAACCTGTTGCCTGAAGAGGTTGGAGGGTCAAGAGGACCGACAATGTCGTTTCCCACTCTCTCAAATGGTACTACCACCAGAGGGAGAGGCACTAAAGGTGCCACGTTCTTGGAACCACTCTTACGAGAAGTTTGGCAGGTGTGGCAACTCTTGCAATACTTATCTACCTCAGCCTCCATTTTAGGCCAATAAAAGTAGAGAGAGAGCCTTTCATTGGTCTTCTTGAAACTCAAATGACCAGCCAAAGGTATCGCGTGGGCTAATTGCAAGAATTGGAGTCTGTTCTCTTGGGGCACTATAAGTCTTTTGTAGTCTCCAGGGGTTGACTCAGTCGGTTCACAGTAGAAGAGGCCATCTTCCCAGTGTAACCTATACTTCCAAGGCTCTTGCCCTTCTAGCTGAGAAGCTGCCTAGTGGCAAAGACCTTCCAGAGTTGGACATTCTCTTTGCCCCCTACTGAAGTCTGCCCTGTTGGGCCCACTTTCTGCCAGTAAAGACTGCAGCTCAGGATGGTCCAAAGGGTCCAGATCTCCAATAAGATCCTGGCCTTCTACTAGATCTGAATCCTCAGGCTCTAGTTCAACCACACAGGGTTGTACCTCACTCCCAGTCTCAGCTGGAGGAGGAGTCACAGGTCTGACCTCGGACAACCTAGGGGATGTCCTTGTTGGAAGCACAGGAGTGCTTGCTGCTGGTTTCTTCTTAGAGGTCTTGGGTTTCCCCTTTGCTTCTGGTTGCTTAGAAATAGCAATTATTAACTCCAGTGGAGTAGGAGTGATTTCTTCTTCTATCATCTCCTCAGCTGAGCCCCTCAAGATCCTCTCCCTTGCAGGTCTGGTGAGCTCCTGTTATCTTTTACTAGGAGATCTGGGAGTACTTGATGCTACTCCAAGATCTTTAAAATCATTTCCCAACAGCACCCTTCCAGGTACTTCAGATTACACACTAACAGGTATCCTGATAGTAATTTCATTGCACTGGATGAGAGCTGGTAACTGGGGAAGCATCTGCACAGGCCCTCCAGCTAACTTGGTGAGGCGTTTGGGTGCCTTAGCAACATCCTCCACCTTGAAAAAAGATTCATCCACCACAGTTATGCTGACTCCAGTGTCTCTAATGGCAGGGGTCTCCTGACCATTCACTAGGACACTGTCTTTATAATACTCTTTAGTATTATTTGGATAGAATTATAAACATCTAAATTCTGTTGTTCCCACAACCCCAAGGATACTAAAGATACACTAGCTGTGACTCTGATGGGGACTTCAGCTAGTAGTTGAAAGTTTCCACTGGCCATTTGTACTTCCTCCTCTGGAGCGAAGGCTAAGGAGACAGTGTGGACCCCTGAAGGTTTACCCTTACATCTGGGATCCCCTTTCACATGATCAGTTGAACCACAAACATAACATTTTCCAAATATCCTTACAAATGGTGGCTTGTTCTGACCCCCTTCTGGTCTGGGACCAGAAGGCATACTAGCATGATTTGGTTTCCCTTGTGGCTTACCCTTAGAGTTTTGTTTGTGGCCCTCTTTGGAATTGGAATTATTTGAATTCTCTTTGTTGTCTTTCTTAGGCTGTTTTCTCTCATCCTTTTTCTGAGTGACCCCAGAATCCTTCTGGTAGCCCTGTTGGCAACCCACAAGTCAGCAGCCTTAGCTATTTTCTTGGAATCTATTTCCTTTGAATCAGCCAAGTGCTGTCTGAGCTCAGGAGAGCAGGCATCATAGATAGACTCCAACATGACAAGGTTCTTCATGCCTTCATAAGTGTTCACTCTGTAACCCTTAATCCATCCCTCTAAGTTTTTCAAACACTCATTCACCCAAGTAGCCCAAGGGGTACTATCATGCGTTTTGAGGGTCCTAAACCTCTTAAGGTACTGGGAAGGGGTATTCCCAAGTCTAGATATCAAAGCTAGCTTTACACATTCATAGTCCATCCTATCCAGCTCCCCCAACTCCATTACCACATCAGATGCAACAGGGGGGGGGGCCTAGAGAATAACCAGGGAAGCAACTGATTCCCTGTGATTTCCTGGAGCCCATGATTGTTCTCAAACATAGCTAACCAATCTAACACATCCAACTTAGGTTCATACATACCCACAATCTCTTTAGGCATCCGGGGTCTCTTTGGACTGGAAGATCTAGAGGATCGGGGGAAAGAAGAAATTTCCAAAGACAATGGGCCTCATTATAACTCAGGCGGTCCGGAAATAACGGTGGCGGTAAACCCGCCGCCACCTTGTTTCCGGACCGCCTGATCCCGACTCCTGCAGGCGGGAGGTGATGTTCCTACCAGGTCTGACCTGGCGGGTTTAACACCGCCCGCCTGCAGGCGGCCGAGGAAACGCCGGCAGCATTACGAGATGCTGCCGGTGTTTCCATGATCCCCATTCCCATCGAGTCCCCTAGGACTCGATGGGAATGGGGATTAACACCATTCCGCCTCCGTGATTCCCAGAAAACCGGGGTTGTAATGCCCCGGTAATTCCGGGAATCACGGAGGCGGAATGGTAATACGAGTCCGGCGGTAACCAGGCGGTTTTACCGCCGCGGTTACCGCCGTACTCGTAATGAGGCCCAATGTCTTCATCTCTAACTCATGATTGAGCTCCATTTCTCTGAGCCTTAGTTCTTGGTGCTTCCGTTCAGATTGGGCCTTAAGTCTTCTGAATTCAAGTTCAAGCCTCATTTTTTCTAGGGAGATAAACTCAGGACTTAATGTGGGACCTGACATAGGTTCAGTAGACAAGGCTTGAGGCCTTTGCGCAGGCAGAGGGTGAGAGTGGGTTACATTGTCAGCCCCCTCTCCCTCATCTGCTTCAACAATAACATCCTCAACATTATCATCTTCAATATTTGCTACAGTTGCTGGAGGAGTAGGCACTACAGTCCCATTCTCCAGACTTTGTTTCTCTAACAATCTTTGAATCTACTCTGATTTCTTGCCTTTGGCAGGAAGACTTTTCTGTCTGCACAGATCCCTTAAATAATCAGCACGATTTACAAGGAGGGTCTCCTGGCTATAGCTTTCCATATTTGACTTCTGTTTAAAATAAACTTTTAGTGATTGTTAAGCCTTGTGGTTAGTTGCACCAAGGTACTAGCAGCACTCTAAAATGTAAATCCAATACTTTATCCTCACCGCTGTACACCAGTGTTAGGCAGAATCCTATGCAGTTCCCTTAGGGAGCACTACAGAAGATTAGGACTACGGGTATATGCAATAAATCCCCTTTGGTATCAGTCTGTACCACACAGATTTAATTGGTAGCTGTGGCTGAGCAGTCAGGCTTATCTCAAGAGGGAGATGAGCAGTTTTCAAGGTTTACACAATAGGACTACAATACTATGGAACAAGGAAACACTGACCAAAGCTTTGTATCAAAAAGAATATACATATTTATTTTACACACTCTTAATTCCACACACAAATCACTATCATTAAAGCAAGTTAAAACGGTCAAGAAAAGTATACACAACTCCATAATTAAATTGTAGACAAGCTTGAGCAAGAGTAAACACTGAGCAAAATGGCACAGTGTAAAACCAAGCAGAAATGGCACTCTAACAATTTCTGTAGAGGGAGGGAAAGGTCAAGTTATACAGGGTTAGACTCCTAAACACACCAGCAACGCTTCACAATTGGATTGTGAACAAGTTAGGCAAGGCAGTACTTTGGCATAAGCAATACTTGGGTGAAAACCGAGCAAAATGGCACTTCACAATATTTAAAGGGGTAGAAAAAGGAGGTTATAAGAGTTGAGGTGCACCAACACATTTCTTGAGGAAAAGCAATCTAGAGAAGGCAGTTGTAACATATTTAGCCAGAGTCAATAGGCCTGTGCCAGAGTCAGTGGTAAAAGGCAAAGTGCCCAGGATCAAACTGTTCTAGTAGCTGCAGTCAAGTCTTTGTTTAACGTGTGAAAAGGCAGTTGCAGAAGGTAAAAGACAATGTTAGATGATAGGGGTGGCCAGCCCAGAAGGTAAGTAAAGGATTTAAAACACCTTTAGCAGTAACCAACGAAACGGGAGGCCTGGAGGAAAAATGTACCTTAAACTTGGATGAGGCTCCTGCGGTGGCGGTAGTTCCTGGCAGTTCCTGTAGTTTGGGAGATCCAGCAGAGGAAGAGAGGCTCTCGTTGTGGAGGAAGGTTTGAGCTACTGCACTGCCCACGGATGAATCCAGCCGCGGTAATGCCCAAACGGAATAAAAGGTATGCTCCTTTAAATCGCGGTCGTGGTGGACGGGTGCCTGGCTATCCGGTCTCCGAGTGCTTGGCACTGGCGATTCGACCAAGGTAGGTCCTGGAAGGCGATTGGCGAGCTGGTTGGCCCCACCAGCTCAAGGGAAGAAGACTCTTGCAGGTGAAGATCTTCTCGAGTCATTGGAGAAAAGCGGTGAGGATCTGCAGCAGGGCTTCACCGGTGGTTCAGTCGTTGCAGATGTCTTCGGCTTCTCTCCTCTTCGGATTTCTTAGGTCCAGTGGCGACGTCTTGGCCTCCAGTCCTCAGAGCCCTGCTTTTATGCAGAAAAACCCACATTCATGCATAAGCCCGCCAAAAAGGACGAACAAAGGATCCCCGACCTGGGTTAGGATTTCAGAGAAAGACACGAGAAAGAAATATTATCAAAGAAAGACACGAGAAAGAAATATTATCAAAGATCTGGCAATAAAACCCTACCGGAGTAAAGTTAATAATGCAACTTGTGCATCTGCACCACCCTCCTCCCCTTCTCTATGTTCTTCAACAGGTAACTGTGACAAACAATCTGCCACCAGATTCTTCTTCCCGGGGAGATAGTCTACCCTGAAATTAAACTTTTGCAAGTCCACCATCCACCTTGCTATTCTCGGAGACATTGACGCCGTCCCTCTGGTCGTGAGCACATACACCAAAGGTTTATGATCCGTCCTTATCACGTATGGGATCCCCACAAAACGTTCTGAAATGTTTGGAAGCCCACACCGCATCAAATGCCTCCCTCTCGATAACCGCGTACCTCCTCTCCGCTTCCCTCAAAGCTCTAGTTGCAAAAGCGATAGGTTTACATACCCCATCTTGCCACTGTTCCAGCACAGCCCCCATGCCAACATCGCTAGCATCAACCGTAAGTATAGTCTTATTCTTTGGGTCGAAAGACCTCAAAAGTGGAGCCCCATCCACCTCCTTTTCCAACTTCTGAAATTCATCCTGACATTCCCAGGTCCACTCAAATCTAACATTCTTTTTCAGCAATGCCTGCATGCACACCGTCTTTTCTACATATGAGGGTATACATTTCACATAGTACTCGGCATGCCTAAAAAGGACCTGAGTTGCTCCTTATTGATGTGGAAAGGGGCCTCTCTCATGACCCTCACAAGCTCCTTCCTCGGCCTTATACCATCCGCACCCATTGTAGGCCCCAAATATGACACACTAGGCACCCCCACTGTAGGCCCCAAATATGACACACGAGGCACCCCCACCTGGCATTTGGACAGCTTTATAGTCAATCCACTTCGCTGCAAAATACGCATCACCTGGTGCACTCTGTCATCATGTTCTTCATTGCTCCTACCACAGACCAAAATGTCGTCCTGAAAATAACTAACTCCCTGGACATCCCCAAATAACCCCTGCATGAGGCATTGAAAAATTGCTGACGCCGAAGCCACCCCGAAAGGCATGCGACAAAACCTATAAGCTCCAAATGGTGTTACAAAAGAAGTCAACGGTCAACATACAAATCAATTTGATGATATGCTGACGACAAGTCAAAGGTAGAGAACCACTCAGCATGACCCATTGTCAAGAGCAACTTGTTAATATTAGGAAGAGGATGACGATCCACCCAAATACTTGTGTTAAGTTCCCTAAGGTCAACGCACATCCTAAACCCCCCCATCCTGTTTCTGAGCCAGTACAACAGGAGACAACCACTCTGAGCTCTCTATTTCCTCTATAATACCTGCCGTTGTAACGCTTACCTTGACTCTGCGGGAACGCCCTTGAAGACCCGAATAATACCTTCTCCTTTAGGAGCAGAGAATTTCTGTGGAGACAACAAACAAAACTTCCCTTAACATGAAAACCTAATGATACTCTCTACTCTACCCCAAGAAATAAATAATTGCAGAAAACAAGTCTTCCCCAGCTCACCTGATTATTTATTTGGGTGAGCTCTCCATCCTGCTTCTTAACACAGGGGCGCAAGTTCTGAAGAATGTTGATAAAATGGATTCCGCAACAACAATATGGGGGCTTATGTGACTAGGGAGAATGGATTCTTAAAATTATGTAATTGAAAAGAACAATCGGAAACTTCCTCTCTTTTACTTAGCCTAAATACCTATGAGCTGTGTCAGTGACTAAGGGGAAACCCTAAATGACCTGCGGGTATAAATAGTCACAATAAACTAATAATATGCCTCAGAAAACTAAATATGCTATCACTCCGGGAAGTACTGAAATAATTTCTGATCCTTACCCCTAGACTGGCCTGTGGTCGTGATAGTACTCCCCCTCAAGGACCCTCCTCCCTGTTTGGTTGGGTAGTTTCGATGGAATTTCCTTAACAATCTAGGAGCATGAATGTTCTCCACAGGTTCCCAAGATCTGTCTAACAAGCCATACCCTTTCCAATCGACCAGGTAATATAACTTGCGCCTCACCATTTTGGAATCCAAAATTTCCCTTACTTCGAATTCTGGCTGATCCTCCTCGATTTCTACTGGAGTTGGTGACTGAGATAGACGAGTTTCTGGTTCAACTGGTTTCAAAAGGGAGACATGAAAAACTGGATGGATTTGCTTCTTTCTTGGGAGAGTCAATCTCATAGCCACGGGGTTAATTATAGCCTCGATGGTAAAGGGACCCAAAAACCTGGGAAGAAACTTCTTGGAACCTTTCAGAGCAAAGTTTCGGGAAGACAACCAGACAGAATCACCCACTTGAAATCTTGGGGCATCACTTCGATGTCGATCAACACATTTCTTTTGTGAATCCTTTGCTGAAGCTAAACTGGTTTGAGCTTTACTTGTTGCTGTTAAGATATGGTCATGAAGGGTCTTGACTGCCGGCATCTCCAATGGACCTGGAGGATCGAATGCAGATGTTCGAGGATCCCGACCATGAAGAGTGTAAAAAGGCGTGAGTCCAGTAGATTAATGAATTGAGTTAATGTAGGCATATTCTGCCACCCACAAAATGTCCAGCCAGGAGTCATCGGTCTGGTGAAGCATACAACGCAAATACTTCTCCAATGTTTGATTGGTGCGCTCCGTTTGACCATCCGTCTGTGGGTGATGACTCGTGGATAGTCACACATCAATCCTGGCAAAAGCTGTCACCGGGGTCGGTGATATCTTCGTCCGAAAGTGTAGTTTCTGAAATCTCCCCCTCCCCCGACTCCTCACCTTCTTCTTCTTTCCAAGAACCTTTCTTTTCTTTTCTTCGAGCTGACACCTTTTTTTTTATGAAGATAGGGACGACCCCGGAAGGAAGCCACCGTGCCCCCCCCAAGAGGGGAGACCAGGGGGCCCCACCCCAGGATCGACCAAGAGGGGAAAAAGCCCTTAGGCACAAAAAACCCCTGTATTATAGTTGGGTGTCTTGTAGGCGTGGAACCAGGAAAACTTGAAAGGTAAGAGCTGGTGGAAAGTGTCTGGAGGTAAAACGTGCAGTGAATACTCAGAACTCAGGCAGTCCAGTAAGCGGTCCGAGGAATTGGTACACAGGCTTGAAGTGGAAGTAATTAATACAGCAAGCAAAGGCAGTCCAGGGGAACAGGCCGGAGTCTGGTACACAGGAGGTCACAGCAAGCAAAACTGAAGGTAGGCGAGGGAAGAGCGGAATGAGCTGGACAGACAAGAGGAGAAAAAAGCGGTAAGTGAAGATGGGAAGGAGGGAGGGTAAGTAAGGTGGAAGGAGGGCAAGGGAGACGGGTGAATGAAAGCAAAACCAAGGGAGTGAGAGAAAGGCAGATAGGACTAGCGGAAGGAGTAAGGAAGAACCGAGGGGGCCGGACAGGCTATGAGGACCCGACCAGCAGACAAGCGAGAGACTCGGAAGAAAGCCACAGGCAGCAAGCAACTATGCTAACGGACGAAACCGGAAGCGTTGCGACGCATCTGTGACCCGGAAGTGGCCGGTTAAAACACCGGGCCGCGGAGCGCCCAACCAATCAGAATCAGAGGAAGGGAAACCAGGAAACAGGGGGCGTGGCCGAAGCGAACGGAGCTAAGTTCCGCGTCGCCAGCGGCTCCATAGACGCCAGGAACTCTGCGGTATGACAGTATGCCCCCTTCTATAAGCTCCTCCCCCTGGTTTCCCTGGATGAAAGAAGTGGTACTTGCGAAGTAGGACAGGAGCATTAATGTGTGTGATGGGTTCCCAAGAGTTTTCCGAGGAAGGGTAGCCCTTCCACTTAACCAAATATTCCAGCCTGCCCTTATGATACCTGGAGTCACAGAGTTGGGCGACCTCATATTCAGCTCGAGTGGAACCCTGAGGAATCGGGGCCTGTTTAACCTGTCGCGCCCATGTGTCAGCATGAAATGACTTGAGTTGGGAAGCATGGAAAACAGGGTGGACCCTTTTTAGGTTGTTGGGTAGCTTTAAGCGAAAAGCCACAGGATTGATTTTCTGTATGATCTCATATGGCCCTAGATACTTGGGAGATAACTTGGAGGGATGTACCCAACGAGGTAAATATCTAGTTGAGAGCATGACTTGGGTACCCACATCCCATCCTGGTACAGGTCTACGATGTTTGTTGGCTTGAATGCAATACCGGGCTTGGGCTGATTTAAGGCCTTCCTCTACCTTCTTGTGTGTCTCTCTAAGGAGGGAGAGGGAAGAATCTACTGATGGTATGTTAGTAGAGAGGCCCGAGACAGGAAGAATGGAGCGAGGGTGAAAACCATAAGTACCAAAAAAAGGACTACACCCCAGAGCGGCATGTGTGGAGTTATTGTAAGAGAATTCAGCTAGAGGGAGTAGTGTGCACCAGTTGTCTTGTTGGGAGTTGATAAAGCACCTTAAGTACTGTTCCAGGGTTCCGTTCAAGCGTTCAGCGTTCACTTTGCCCATTGGATTGTGGATGGAATCCAGAGGTGAGAGCTCTTTCGATACCTAGTCTGATACACAGGGCCTTCCAGAACCGGGAGGTGTACTGACTACCCCGGTCTGAAATTATCTTGTTAGGTAGACCGTGTAACCGGAATATGTCTTGGAGAAACACTTCCGCCATCTTGGCTGCAGTAGGGACGGCAGGCAATGGGGAGAAGTGAGCCAATTTGGTAAATGAATCCACTACTACCATGACACAGGTGCATCCTTCAGACGGGGGTAAATCTACTATGAAATCAGTAGAAATCGTGCTCCAGGGACCCTTGGGCACAGCATTTGGTACCAGTAGACCAATTGGTCGTTTACGGGATGACTTACTCCTCAGACAGACGATACATGACTGAACGTACTGCTCTACATCCCTTCTCATGGTAGGCCAGTAGAAATGTCTTTGAAGATAGTTGTGAGTGCCAGCCACTCCCCTGTGTCCTTCTAGTTTGGAATCATGACACCAGACAAGTGCGGTCTTACGAAAAGCCGAGTGGGTAGGAAAAGTTTTCCTCCTACAAGGTAAAGGCCGTTCCTGATTTCATAGGCCAGATCTTTAGAGTGTCTTTCAACTTCAAAACGACTTCCAGAATCCTCCTGTACCTGCTGAAGGAATTTAGAAATAATTCCAATAGTCCTGGACTGGGGAAACATCCGTTCAAGATGCGTCTCTGACTCTGGCAGGTAATCACTCCGGCGGGAAAGAGAGTCGGCTACAACATTCGTTTTGCCAGGGATGTATGTTATGTGGAATTCGAATTGGGCAAAGAAGTGAGCCCATCGGGCCTGTCGAGTATTGTAGCATTTGAACTGTTTGAGAACCTGTAAGTTCTTATGATCGGTCCTTATGGTGAACGGGAACCTTCCTCCTTGAAGCAGATGGCGCCATTCTACACAGGCCGCTTTCATGGCTAGAAGCTCTCGCTCAATGACCGAGTAGTTCCTTTGACTGGAGTTTAGGGTCTTCGAGAAATAAGCCACCGGATGTTCTGTACCCTGGATCTCTTGGAGAAGCACTGCCCCTATTGCGGCTGAAGAAGCGTCCGTCTCTAGAACGAAGGGTAGATGTTGGTTTGGTTGTTGTAATATGGGAGCTGAACAGAAGGCTTCCTTAAGATTTCCAAAGCTGTCTTCCGCCTCCGCTGTCCATTTGAATGGAGTTGCAGACTTCTTTAAGAGCGAGGTGATGGGTAGTATCTTTTGAGAGAAATTAGGGATGAATCTCCGGTAGAAGTTTGCTAACCCCAGGAATTTCTGTATCTCTTTGACTGAGGTGGGTGAGGGCCATTCAATGATGGAAGACACCTTGTTAGGATCCATGGAGATACCGTGGTCTGACAGAATGTATCCTAAATAAGGAATGGAGGAGGCTGAAAACACACATTTGGCGAGCTTAACAGACAACTGATTTCTCTGTAGCCTTTTGAATACTTCTCTGACATGTTCCACATGGTCTTCAGGTGTACGAGAGTATATCAGAATGTCATCTAAATAAACCAATGTGGTTTGGCACAGGAGATCGGAGAATAGTCTGTCTATAAATCGTTGGAACACCGACGGGCGTTTACCAACCCGAACGGCATTACCTGGTATTCAAAAAGTCCGAAAGGAGTCCGGAATGCTGTCTTCCATTCGTCTCCTTTCTGCACCCGGAGTAAGTGATAAGCATTCCTCAGGTCGAGTTTGGTAAAGATGGTAGCACCCTGTACAGCTTGTAGGATATTGGTTATCAATGGCATAGGTTACCGGTCTTTTATGGTAACCTTGTTTAGACCGCGATAATCTATACACGGCCTCAACTCCTTTGAATCCTTTTTTGAGATGAAGAACATGGATGCCCCTGCAGGGGACTTTGAAGGCCTTATGAGCCCGTTCAACATGTTGCTGTCCAGGTACGTTCGGAGGTATTGTTTTTCTTCTAATGACAGTGGAAACATCCTACCGAAGGGTACCAATGCACCTGGGGTGAGATCAATGCAACAGTCTTCAGGCCAGTGAGGAGGGAGCTCGACGGGTATCTTTTCAGTTGCCACTTCATTGAACTCCTTCAGGTAGTGTGGGAGGCAGTGCACCGTTCTGACTTCGCAGCTATTTGTGGTCTTGACGGTCTCGAATCTTGGTTCTGGCAAGCATTCCGATTTGCATAGTGAGGACTGAAAACTAAGTAAGTTTCTAGGCCAGTCAATACTGGGGTTGTGGCTGCGTAGCCAACAGATACCCAGGATAAGAGGGAAGTGAGCAGCCCTGATGATATCGAATGTGATACTTTCGGTGTGTTGTTGGATGGACAAAGTAAGTGCTTCAGTGGTGTGAGTGATCAAACCCGAGCTCAAAGGTTCGCCATCAACTCCTTCCACTTTTTGATCTTCTCGTTTGGCTATCCTCTTGACTCCATGTCGTTCTGCCCAATGGGTATCCATGAAGTTCCCTGCTGCTCCACAGTCGAGTAGGGCTAAAGCGGTTACTTCCTTGGGGCCTACTCTGAGAGAAACTGTGAGCACCATCAACCGGGAGTCCTCAGATGTTTCTGTAGAGGATACAGAAAGAGGCGCACAGGGACTAAGAGCAGCCCCTCGGTAATGCGTCCCAATGTTTACCGAGGGCGAGCGTTTCCCGACCTTCTGGGTGGTACTTCCGGACAATCTCTTAATAAATGTAACGAAGATCCGCAGTACATACACAAGGAACCCTCCCTGCGCCGTTTCCTTTCTTCTGGTGTGAGCGGGGCTCTGGTGGTTCCGATCTGCATGGGTTCTTCTTTAGTTGTCCGTTGGAAGGGTACAGATGTAGGTGAGTGAGTCTCCACAAGAGGGGGTACACTTAGCCTGGTCTTCTTCTTTTCTTGACGTCTTTCCGTCATTCTGAAGTCAATTCGGAGGGTAGCTGTCAGGAGTTCGGCGAAAGACACCTGTCTTTCTATTCGGGCTAGTTCGTCCTTCAATTCCTCCCTTAAACCTCGCCGGAATATGGCATACTGAGCCTGTTCCTGCCAACCTGCCTCAGCTGCCACCTGTTTGAAAGTGGTGATGTATGCCAGTAGATCAGAATTCCCCTGACGGATGTCAAGGAGGTCCTCCGAGGCCAAGTAAGTACTCCCTGTTCGCAAAAAAGTTTGTTGAATCAGGGCCTTAAAGGCATTGTAGTCCTGTAAAACCGGTTCTGGCTGGTTTACTAGAGGGGTAGCCCAAGCCAGGGCATTCCCGGTCATGTGGGTGATCATAAACCCCACCTTGGCGTGGTCTGAGGCAAAGGTCTGAGGGCGAAAGGAAAAATGAAGATTGCATGCGTCCAGAAACTCCTTAACCTTCTTTGGGGATCCATCGGTAAATCGGTTAAAGGTCTTTCTCTGTCTGTCAGACGCTGTTGAAGGGTGGCGTTAGCTGTCTTAAGGTTCTGCATCTCCAGACTTAGACTTTGTACAGCGGCTACGAGTTCTTGTACCTGCTGTGGGGTGGTCATCTCTTTTAGGCGTCGCAAACTGTCACCGGGGTCGGTGATATCTTCGTCCGAAAGTGTAGTTTCTGAAATCTCCCCCTCCCCCGACTCCTCACCTTCTTCTTCTTTCCAAGAACCTTTCTTTTCTCCGAGCTGACACCTTTTTTTTATGAAGATAGGGACGACCCCGGAAGGAAGCCACCGTGCCCCCTCCCCAAGAGGGGAGACCAGGGGGCCCCACCCCCGGGATCGACCAAGAGGGGAAAAAGCCCTTAGGCACAAAAAAACCCTGTATTATAGTGGGGTGTCTTGTAGGCGTGGAACCAGGAAAACTTGAAAGGTAAGAGCTGGTGGAAAGTGTCTGGAGGTAACACGTGGAGTGAATACTCAGAACTCAGGCAGTCCAGTAAGCGGTCCGAGGAATTGGTACACAGGCTTGAAGTGGAAGTAATTAATACAGCAAGCAAAGGCAGTCCAGGGGAACAGGCCGGAGTCTGGTACACAGGAGGTCACAGCAAGTAAAACTGAAGGTAGGCGAGGGAAGAGCGGAATGAGCTGGACAGACAAGAGGAGAAAAAAGCGGTAAGTGAAGATGGGAAGGAGGGAGGTTAAGTAAGGTGGAAGGAGGGCAAGGGAGACGGGTGAATGAAAGCAAAACCAAGGGAGTGAGAGAAAGGCAGATAGGACTAGCGGAAGGAGTAAGGAAGAACCGAGGGGGCCGGACAGGGTATGAGGACCCGACCAGCAGACAAGCGAGAGACTCGGAAGAAAGCCACAGGCAGCAAGCAACTATGCTAACGGACGAAACCGGAATCGTTGCGACGCATCCGTGACCCGGAAGTGGCCGGTTAAAACACTGGGCCGCGGAGCGCCCAACCAATCAGAATCAGAGGAAGGGAAACCAGGAAACAGGGGCCATGGCCGAAGCGAACGGAGCTAAGTTCCGCGATGCCAGCGGCTCCATAGACGCCAGGAACTCTGCGGTATGACAAAAGCACAGCATTTCCCCCAGAACCTTGAAACAAATTGACTACCTCTGTCGGAAATTACGATGGAAGGAAAACCGTGCAATTTTACAATATTTTCCAAAAAGGTTTTAGCTAATTCCGAAGCAGTTGGAAGTCCTTGTAATGCTATGAAATGAGCCATTTTAGAAAATAAATCTACAATCATACAAAATGGTATCATAACCCTCACAAGGAGGAAGGTCTGTGATGAAATCCATGGATAAGGTATGCCACGGGCTTGGCGGAACATTCAAGGGTTGAAGGAGACCTGCTGGCCTTTTCTTGGAGTTCTTATTTTGTGCACAGTTTCCACAGGTCTGGATAAATCGGGTAACATCCTTACGCCAAGTAGGCCCCCAATAATGTCTTTTAATCTTTTCCAACGTCTTGGTTATCCCAGGATGACCCTCAATCAAAGAGCTGTGGTAATTTGAAATTACTTGATTTCTAATCGCCTCAGTAGGTAAATATAGACAATCTTGGTAGTACGGCATTCCTTCCTGGATGCTGAATTGACTTCCTCGATCAACCCATGTTCGCAATTCTTCTAGAGTCAAGGTTTTCCTCACTTCATTCTGCAGGTCTTCGAAAAATGGGTCCATAACGTGAACCAGTCCCAAAACACTCTCTCCTGCGATGACATTAGTGGGACTTGGGGGAATAAAGGCATCCTCTCCTTTGCCAATTCGAGACAACGCATCAGCCTTTCCATTACGCACTCCTGGACGAAAGGTAATGATGAAATCGTATTCTGCGAAAAACAGAGCCCATCTCAATTGTCGAACAGATTGTGCCTTGACAGAGCGTAGATACTGTAAATTTCTGTGGTCTGTGAGAATGGTAATTGTGTGTTGAGCCCCTAACAGATAGTGTCTCCATTCCTTTAACGCACACTTGATTGCCAACAACTCCTTATCGGTGACAGTATAATTACGTTCTGCAGTGGAGAATGTCTTTGACCAGAATGCCACTGGGTGTAATACCTGAGTCTCTGGATTGCGTTGTGACAATACAGCACCCATCGCCACGTTAGAGGCATCGGTTTCCACTATGAAGGGTAAACAGGTTGAGGGTGTCGTAATACTGGAGCCTCAGTAAATTTGACTTTTAAACACTCAAAGGCAACATCGACCTCCTTAGTCCATTCAAACTTTTTATTCTTTCTGAGCAGTGAAGTAATGGGGTGTACCAGTTGTGAGAAGTTTTCCACAAAGCGTCGATAGAAATTTGCAAAGCCCAAAAAACTTTGAACACCGTTTACTGACGTAGGAGCTGGCCAAGTGAATATAGCATCCACCTTCCGAATGTCCATCTTGATTCCTTGAGATGATAGTACAAAACCCAAGAATTCCACTTCTTGGACATGAAATGAACATTTCTCCAATTTGACAAAAAGTGAATTTTCACGCAGTTTCTGGAGAACTGCGGTAACATGCCTTACATGTTCCTGGGGATCTGCTGAGAAAATTAATATGTCATCAATGTAAACCACACGCAAATATCCAGTAGATCTCTTAAGACATCATTCATAAAGCATTGAAATGCGGCCGATGCATTGCATAATCCAAAAGGCATCACTTGGTACTCAAACAGGCCATATTTTGTGCGAAAAGCAGTCTTCCATTCATCACCCTCTCTTATTCGAATTAGGTGGTAAGCGCCTCGGAGATCTAACTTAGTAAAAATCTGCGCTCCTTTAATTTGATCTAACAAATTGGAGATGAGAGGAATGGGATAACGATTTTTGACAGTAATTTCATTTAAGGCACGGTAATCAATAAAGGTCCTGAGATCCCCTTCTTTCTTCAGTACAAAAAATAAAGGAGAGGCAGCAGGGGACTTAGAGGGTCGGATGAAGCCATTAGATAAATACTGGTCTAAATATTTTTTTCAGATGAACATCCTCCTTCTCAGTTAATCAATACATTCGATTACAAGGGATTTGTCCCCCTGGAAGAAGATCGATCTGACAATCGTAAGGCCGGTGTGCGGGAAGGACCTTCGCCAACCTTTCTTCAAAGACCTCCTGAAATTCCTTATACCCGGGTGGTAAAACACCAATCAAGCCAAGTGCAGAGTCGACAATTTTCTTGTCAGGATCAGAACTCTCCAGATTATTCTTTAAACAGCAAAATTCTTCACAATCAGCAGCAAAGGTCAAGGATCTAGATCGCCAATCAATGGTTGGGTTGTGTTTCTCGAGCCAGGGCATACCAAGGATGATCTGAAATTGTGGAGCACTTATAAGGTCAAACGTAATCCTCTCTCTATGTCTCGCCTGGCAAATCATGGTGAGATTCTCCGTGCGTTGTGTGACTGGGCCAGAAGCTAAAGGGGTACCGTCGACTGCAGATACATTTTCAGCTTCATACTTGTCCACAAGGGGAAAACCCATCTTGGATTCCAGCTTCAAATCCATGTAGTTACCGACTGCCCCGCAATCAAAGTAAGCTTGTACAGCATGCACCTTTGAGGGATGTTCTTGACTACATAGGATTATGGGAATTACAAAGTGTGAGGTCACAAAACATTTTTCCATGCTCGGCAAGCTGACCTCTAAACTTGTTGGGCGCTGGAGTTTTCCGAAACTTGATATTTCTTTTCTTGGTTGACACCTCCAATGGGTTTCCGTGATGGTTTAACTGGACAGTCCTTGAGGAAATGACCAGGCCTACCACAGTAGAGACACAATTGCTGTTGACGTCTCTTGTCCCTTTCTGCCTGTGAAATCGGTCCTCTGACAACCCCTAGTTGCATTGGCTCGGTGGTACTCTCAGTTCCAATTCTAATTAGATTTTCCTTCTGGCGAACATAGTAGGTTCTGTTCTCAGAGCGGGAACGATCCATTCGATGATCTTGTAAACACTGATCTAATTGGATAGTCAGGTCAATGAATTCTCCAATACCTTCCGGAGGATTGACTACCTGTGCCAGCACGTCCTTTAACTCACTACGCAACCCTCTGTGGAACAAGGTTGTCCTTTTCTCAGTTGGCCAACTGGTCTCTGCCACTAATCTATTAAAAGTAGCGACATAAGCTAATAACTCTTGGTTTCCTTGCCATAATGAGAGCAGCTCATTATCCAGAGCCTGACCCTGGGTATGGTGCGCAAATAGTTTTTACAACTCTTTCTGGAATTCTGGAAGATTGCTTAAGATTGGATCATCCCTATTGACTAAAGGAATACACCAATCAGCAGCATAACCACCCAAATAGGATAGTATAAATGCCACCTTAGACTGATCTGTGGGTAAAACCCCTGGGCGGCAGAGGAAATGGAGTCGGCATTGATTAATAAACACAGCAAACTTCTTAGGATCCCCCAAAAAACGTTCAGGAGGCGCTAAAGGAATATTTCCTGGAACAATTACTTGGACTGGAGTTGGGGATGCTACTGGAAGTGGGGTTGAGGGATTATCTGTGGGCAAGGGAACTTGACCAGCCTGTGTCTTCAAGAGTTGGCATGCTAATTCTTCAGTACGATCCCTGTTAACTACTAGCTCCCAGCGTAGTGCATTGGTCTCTGAGCGAGCGGCATGGACCTCCGCTCTTAATTCCCCTAATAACTGAGCTAGTTGATCTACCTCAGGAGTCTCCATGGCGCTCAGCCAGAGTGAAATCAAAAACGGCTTCGCGTTCGCGTTCTGTAACACTTACCTTGACTCTGCGGGAAGGCCCTTGAAGACCCGAATAATACCTTCTCCTTTAGGAGCAGAGAATTTCTGTGGAGACAACAAAAAAAACTTCCCTTAACATGAAAATCTAATCATACTCTCTACTCTACCCCAAGAAATAAATAATTGCAGAAAACAAGTCTTTCCCAGCTCACCTTATTATTTATTTGGGTGAGCTCTCCATCCTGCTTCTTAACACAGGGGCGCTAGTTCTGAAGAATGTTGATAAAATGGATTCCGCAACAACAATATGGGGGCTTATGTGACTAGGGAGAATGGATTCTTAAAATGATGTAATTGAAAAGAACAATCAGAAACTTCCTCTCTTTTACTTAGCCTAAATACCTATGAGCTGTGTCAGTGACTAAGGGGAAACCCTAAATGACCTGTGGGTATAAATAGTCACAATAAACTAATAATATTCCTCAGAAAACTAAATATGCTATCACTCCGGGAAGTACTGAAATAATTTCTGTAAACTAGGCTGAGGAGAAAAAACTGTCTCTCAAAATTGCAACAACAAGGCTAATACAGTACCTCACAGATACAAGTTTATTCACTTGACAGAAATACGAGTGTGGCTTTGACAAATATGATGCAGCACTCAAAGCCCTGTGAATGCGTGCTTCTTTGAAGGCAACCCTGACACCACAGTAACATTAAGCAACAACAACAACATGCGTTACCGTAATTAAAATACCAAAACTAAATTCGAAATACTCCTCTGCACGGCGGCATGAATACAACGTGCACATGACCAAATAGAACTGTGTAAAACAACAAACAATTCTGAGGAGTACTTGCGGGTGTGTGGAATTTCCTAGTAGTTCACTGAGGAGAAACAAACATTCCGTGACAGAACGGGGAAATGAGGAAATACAAAAATAGAAAGGGAAACTACAAAACGGGGCTAAGGAAGGACAAGAATACGCTTTGGCAAGGGCACAGGCAGCGGGCAATGAAAAGGGAACTGCTGAGAGGAAATCTTGGAGAGACCGCGGTAAGCGTCAGTACTGAACTTCAGTCAACAACGCGAAGCGTGCGTCTCAGGAGAGTTCGCTTAATATAGGGATACACTGAGAAAGACTAGACCGGTGATGCTAGTCTTTCTATGGCACTAAGCTGCGGCCATTACAAGGAAACAGGCAATCCTAATAACTCAAGGGGAATCTATTAGACTGCCTCAATGCACTTTACCAATAACTGGATTAATCTTTCTAGAGCTACGGTGATCCTTACCCCTAGACTGTCCTGTGGTCATGACAGCCGTCTTCAATTTTTCCAACTCAGCTTTCAAACTCTCCCTGGCCAAAACTGGCACACCCCTGAGTTTGTACACCATGGGCAGCGCCCCTCTCTTGAACACAATCCGGTGCAAGAACCCCTGTAACATCCCCAATCATTCAGCAAATACCTCAGGTTACCTGTTGCGCAAATACTGCATGGACATTGTCTCCTCTGGCCCTTCCTCCACACTCAAAACTGGTACCTTTTTCCTGTGTCGTATTTCAATCTCTAAGGCAGCTTGCTCATCCCATCCCAGCACGCAGGCACCCTTATGTGCCACATACAGCTTGCCCTGTGAGCGCCGCTCCTTAAACTCAATTTGCACCCACTCATATCCCATGACCTTGATGGGCGCTTGACCATACGCACTTAGGTTGATATCAGGAGGATTGAGATCTGTCACCCTCTTTCCAAACTATTCCCTATATACCTCAGGAGAAATCATCATGTACGGAGAACCAGAACCCACCAACATTTCAAGGGATACAGCATTCAAAGTCAACATGTCCCATGGCCCCCTTCTGGTCTCCCCTCCACATGTAAAATCTCCCCTTCACTCATCCTGGCACCTTCACACACTACCTGACAACTTGGACCCCCATCAGGTTCTATCATCCTGATTGACTGTCTTCCCTGTGCACTGCTCTCCTCCATGCTCGCCCTGCACATCATGGCATAGTGCCCCTTGATCTTGCACTGTCTGCATTCAACAGCCCCGGATGGACAGTCCTTGGCCCCCGTGGGGTGGCTGGACTAACCACACTTCTTGCATGCCTCCTTCACTACGCCACCATAGTTCCCTTTGCTTGTCCTGCCAGATTGTCCCTCAGGCTTTTCCACCTTCTTCCTGACATCGCAGCCGCCCCTCTTATACGATGGCAAAATGGCTTGGACCGACTCCGCTTGACCATGCCTCTCCGCCTTCAGTCACTGTTTGGACACTGGCCTGGGATTCCTATACAGCTCTGGCGTGTTCTATCACTTTTTTCCAGTGGGGGATCTCTTCCTATCCACAGTCTCTCCCTGACCTTGGAGTTGCTGGTCCTCATCATAATTTGATCCCTGATGTACTCATCCTGTGTGCCAGTAAACCTACACGTAGCCAATAGCGTCCGGAGTGCTGTGATTTAGGACTTAATGCTTTCCCAACTCCTTGCGCCGTGGAGAAGAAGTGGTAACGTTCGAGCACTACATTGATTCTTTGCCCAAACCGTCCTTCCAACTTCTTAAGAGCAGTCTCGTAGGTGCTCAACACTATCTCTCCCTCTCTGCCACCAGGCACATACTCATCTTCCCCTGGTAGATGTCTGAAGATCCGGAGTCTTTCAGTCCCTATGCAATTTAACAGCACCGCCTCCTTCTCATCCTCGTTGAATCTCGATCCGCCTGCCGCCCTCATGTACACCCTGAAGGCATCCACCCACAAGTTGCACGCAATAGTCGGTTCACCCGGAGTTGCCAGGAAAGCCAGTGGGGGCCTGGCATTGCTGTGCTGCATAGCAGTGGTGTCCTCAGCCAGATAAATTTACACAGTTTAATCCACACGTACCACCAGTGGACTGTACCTGGAAGTGTTCTAGGGCAGCCTTCCCTCCCACTGCGGACGCCTCTTGCAGACAAGCATTACCATTCAGTTGCAGTCACAGCATACAGCCCCAGTGGAACGCTGCGCCAATGCGTCTGCTCCAAGGGTTAACACCATCACAATGTACCTTGACCCAGAATGTCCTCATGTGGTCAGAAATGCACTCAAAATACCTGTCGGAATCTCTCCCCTCCTTGACCTTCTGTGTCTCATTGCATCTGCCCTGATGCGGTTAAATGCTGCTTGCCCTTCCATTCCCCGGCGTCAGCCTTGTTTCAGCTGCCCGCCAACCTGTAAGCATGCAGACGCAGCTAGGTGCCTTCCTCTAGCTGATTTCCAACATCCGCAATGCTCACCGTACTGGGCTTCTTCGGTGTGAATAGCCGTTGTTGTGGAGTGCCTCTGTGCACCCCGAACCGTGGGAGCACTCCGGTCCTTCATTCCTTCCGTCTTGAGCGATAACCGCAGGAAATATGGCTGGACCAAGACATCGCCCCTCGATCCGCCGGTGCACCGAGTCCTGCGCGCATGGAACGCCGCACAGGGTCTCCTCCGTAAGATATCCTCGTCGCCATTGACAAAAGGGGGGACACCGTGTAGGTAGAGACAACTCATGAGTTTATTCAGCAGACCCTGTGGCTAACCGCCACACCGCTAAGCCCAACCGTCCTCTTTCCAATGCGCAGCTGGAATGTCAACTGCGCAAAGTGAGCCGGCATTCTAGTGCACATGCCACTCACATTATGACACATGCCCCTTGCTTTAATGCTCATGGTGTATGACTGATGCCCCGGTAAGACCTCATAATAGAGAGGGTCCCCATTACGCTCAGACTCTCCTCAGATATACGCCCCTTGCTTTACTGCTCATGGTGTATGACTGATGCCCCGTTATGACCCCATAATAGGGGGTGTCCCCATTACACTCAGACTCTCCTCAGATGCACCCCCCCTTGCTTTACTGCTAATGGTGTATGACTGATGCCCCGTTAAGACCTCATAATTGGGGGTGTTCCCATTACACTCAGACTCTCCTCATATGCACTCCCCTTGCTCTACTGCTCATGGTATATGAGTGATGTCCCGTTAAGACCTCATAAAGGGGGGTGTCCGCATTACACTCAGACTCTCCTCAGATGCACGCCCCTTGCTTTACTGCTCATGGTGTATGACTGAACCCTGTGAAGACCACATAATAAGGGGATTCCCCCATTATGCTCAGGCTCTCCTCAGATGCACCCCCATGCTTTAGTGCTCATGGTGTATGACTGATGCCCCGTTAAGACCGCATAATTGGGGGTGTTCCCATTACACTCAGACTCCCCTAATATACACTCCCCTTGCTTTACTGCTCAAGGTGTATGAGTGATGTCCCGTTAAGACCTCATAAAGGGGGGTGTCCGCATTACACTCAGACTCTCCTCAGATGCACGCCTCTTTCTTTACTGCTCATGGTGTATGACTGAACCCTGTGAAGACCTCATAATAAGGGGGTCCCCCCATTACGCTCAGGCTCTCCTCAGAAGCACCCCCTTGCTTTACTGCTTATGGTGTATGGCTGATGCCCCGTTAAGACTAATAATAGGGGGTGTCCCCATTGCACTCACACTCTCCTCATATGCACCCCCTTGCTTTACTGCTCATAGTGTATGATTGATGCCCCATTAAGACCTCATAATAGGGGTTGTCCCTATTACACTCAGGCTCTCCTCAGAAGCACCCCCTTGCTTTACTGCTTATGGTGTATGGCTGATGCCCCGTTAAGACTAATAATAGGGGGTGTCCCCATTGCACTCACACTCTCCTCATATGCACCCCCTTGCTTTACTGCTCATAGTGTATGATTGATGCCCCATTAAGACCTCATAATAGGGGTTGTCCCTATTACACTCAGGCTCTCCTCAGAAGCACCCCCTTGCTTTACTGCTCATGGTGTATGACTGATGCCCCATTAAGACCTCATAATAGGGGGTGTCCCCATTGCACTCACACTCTCCTCACATGTACTCCCTTGCTTTACTGCTCATAGTGTATGACTGATGCCCCGTTAAGACCTCATATTAGGGGGTGTCCCCATTACACTCACACTCTGCTCAGATGCACACCTCTTGCTTTACTGCTCATGGTTTAAGACTGATGCACATTAAAACCTCATAATTGAGGGTGTCCGCATTACACTGAGACTCTCCTCTCCTCTCCTTTGGAAACCCTGGCCCAATACCTCGACACGGTTGTACAACCCCTGACACAAGGTTTTAAAACATACATTAAAGATACCAATGATTTCTTTTTGAAGTTACGAGACATTCCATTTGACCAAAACACCAATTTCCTTTTTCCTATGGATCTATGAAGTCTCTACACCAATATTACACACCATTGTAAACTTGTGGCCATGGAATGGCTTCTTTTGACAACCAAAGAAATCTGCAAGGCTGATCAGCTACTAATTCTAAAATTAGTCAAAATTGTGCTCAACAATAACTTCTTCATGTTTGACAATAGATACTTTGTTCAAATCTCAGGAACTTCGGTGGATGCTGCAATGGCGCCTAGTTATGCCAACACATATATGGCATATCTAGAAGAAAACACAATGAAAAATGGAAAAAACATTTAAAATGCTTGGTCAGGTACATAGACGACCTGTTCGGCATCTGGGAAGGAACTTGAGAAGATCTGGATGATTTCATGGATTCAATGGCGCCAAGAATTAAATTCACTTCTAAAACCAGCAGCACCTCAATTGAATTCCTTGATGTAAAGATTTATCTCAAAGCAGGGAACTTACACACCACAATTTTTACTAAAACATGGACAGAAATAGCTTGCTGCATGCCACAAGCTTCCATCCCAAGAAAGCCTTCCAGGGCATTCCGCTCAGCCAATTTTTAAGATATAGGCAAATCATCTCCAATGACCAAGATTACACACACAAAGCTGAACTTCTTACGGACAAATTCCTTCAAAGAGGATATGACTCAGTGTAACGGTCAAGAAGAAAACACTAGTAACCAACCCGGTACGCCAGGGGTGAATACAGCAGAGAATACCCCACCACCTACAGAATCCAACCTTGGAGTATGGTGGGGGGGCACAACGAGCGACTGTCCGCAATTGAAAAAATGAACCTTGCGTGTCGGCGTACCAAGGCGAGGCTCAATGTTAGAACTGCTGACATGAGTGAGGTGGACGGGAACGGGACACCGCAAGGAGACGGAGTCATGAAACCGCTGCACGGTGTTAGCCGTGCAAACTTCAGGCTGAGTGAGACGGCCTCTGAGATAGGTGGAGAGCAGTGGGGAGACAGAGCCAGGGAGCTGCTGCATGTCGGCATTCTCTCCCCTCATGGAATGCCACGAGGGAACAGAAGTGCCCAGGCATGGCAGTATACCAAGCCACCCAACATAAACGGTTTCCCCCACAGGAATACCGCGGATAAAAGACACTCAGCCACACAGGTTGAAACCAAGCAGAAAGAGCCACAGACAATGCTTAAAAACACAGCGCACCTGCAATTATCGATCCCAGCCAGGGTATCGGATCTCACAGAAAGCAGGACGCCATTCTCCTCGTGGCTTTCAGGAAAAGGGGACAGGGCTTGCAAGGGTTTTTATCACCCGAAGAGTAACCCAAACCATAATTGGCTAGTTAAGCAGAATGTATTTAAAGCACCTGGGAGGAAAGGCTGATGTGTTCATTCTTGTTTTCTTTGCAGAACCAGCTGGACGTCGAGATGGGAGCTGTGGGAAGCCTACGAGGATTAAGACTAGAAGAAGATCCAGAGGTCCGTTCTGCATCCCTGTGCAGAAATAAAAGAAGAACACTAAGAACAGGAACATACTTGAAAAGATTTATGTTGGAGAACTTTTAATTTTTTTGGACGAATTGTTCCTGACATATTAAGTCAAATAAAGACTACTTTATTTTCTTCAACATCCAGCCTGCCTGCCTCTTTGTCACACACAGATTCTGTCAAACATTGTGCAGAGAAAGTTAAAAACTGTGACCAGAACAGATGCACTGACATCGAAACAACGGCAGACGGCAGAAAACTTGGTATATGTAACCACCTACTCTCAACAAAGCACACAGATTAAGAAAATTGGCAAGAAACAGAAACATTGGAATACGCTGCTATTAGATCCCACACTTGCCAAACTTTTTCCTAAGCCACCACTATTTTCCTACAGCAAAAGTAGATCCATTAAAGATCATTTGATTAAGGCAGACTTTTCAACCAAGTGGGTGAAAAACCGAAACCATAAAGGGACCCTACCCTGTAACAATTGCAATAACTGCAAAAATGTAATCAAAGGCAATTTGATTACCCATCCACATATGGGTTGTAAAATCACTCTTCACAACTCATCCACTTGTCATACCAAAAACATCATCTATGGCATCAAATGCCCGTTAGGGGCTCTTTCATGTTGGCATGACAACAAGAAAGGCCAAAATCCGTTGGTCTGAACACAAAAGCAATATCAGACTGTAGCCCGAACGATCTCATGTGGCCCAATATTTCATCAAAGAGGCACATTCAATAGCACACATCAAGTTCATCATCATCCTTGAGCTTGTACATCCACCAAGAAGAAGAGGCAATCTCACCAAATTGTTACTGCAACAAGACATTTTTTGGATTGATTGGCTTGACTCCATGTCCCCCCAGAGGGATGAATGTAGATTGGGACCTGAGCTGTCATTTATAACCACCCTTTCAAGTATTCCATCCTGGTAATGACCAACTGGTCCTAAGAGCATCTGTCATGCGCCCTTCCAGGAAATGATGGGACTACTGGAGGAACCATTGATTGTTCCATTGCATTTTCAGCCATTACTAGTGTAATAGTCTAGTTGTCAAAACCAAGATGGCCGCCGCCTCTGTAAACAGACTCCCATGCAGCTGCCCGGTGCGTTGCACCTTCAGTATTTTGCTCTCAGAGGTAACGCTAGTTTTCGCTTCCTTCCTTTAAGCCAGCTCCTAAATCATTCCACATCCTGTGGTTCCTCCCTGTTTGGGCGTCCCTTCAACTGATTCTATTTTTCTTTTCCTCTCGCGTTCGTACACAAGTTCTAGCTCTCTCTCCTGCTCACGTCTGTGCGAGTGCTCTGATACTTCCCCTTCTCGTGTGTGTGCGAGTATCCTGTTTTCACTACTCGTTTCCAACTAGCCATTTGTCTCTGTGCACTCTCTTTCTTTCTGGTATCGTATTGCTGGTCTTTGGTTCCCTTGTTTCAAATTTCCCATTTCCGCTTACAGTCTGCTTAGGATTCGTATAGTTCTGCACTACTGCTTTCTAGCACAGAACTCTGGGCCTCATTACACGGATGGCGGTAAGGGTTTACTGGTACCGGTATTTTACCGGCATGAACCATGGCGCTAATAGCGCCATGGTTCACCGCCATCCGTGTAATGAGGCCCATTGTCTTTTGACTGCACATTCGGAGACGTGCATTCCTGTTCATTCCTGGATCTACAGTATCTCCGTTTATCTTGCAACCTCTGTAATTTCGACATTGCTTGGGAGCCTACCATTAAGAGCATCTACTACAGCAACTTAAGCTCTTATGCTCAGCAATCAAATCGAATTGGAAATCTTCTTTTCCAGACTCTACCAGGGTTTTTTTAGCCAGGAGGGTTTTTTCCTTTCAGGTGCTTTGCTTCGGGGTTACCCCGTGGTCAGGTGTGACAGTACACCAGACAACGTGGCTTCCAACAGAGCATGTCCATATCTTCACGACAAAAAGACAAAGACCAAGAAAAAGAATAGTGAAAAGAAAGAAACCCGTAGAAGGAAGACAGAAACTCAAGAAAGCTCTTCTGAAGATCCAGGTGAGGAGGAAGGGGGAAGAGTTGCCTTGAAGTTTGACAGTATTGCCTACAATAGTACACAGACACTTCCTGAACTCTCCCTCAATTGAGGCATGAGCTGATTTACAGATTTCCATATCATTGCAACCCAGCTTTCTGCACCCCTCTCAAGCAACTCAACCCAGATTGTCACTCACTGGTCCCAAGTGCCCCGTTAACATCCACACACAGACACTGGTTGAATGTGGCTTTCGCCCTAGAGGCTTCAACATCATACCACACTATTGTGCCCCTGTCTTCGCCCCATTCAAAGAAACCTCCATGTCATCTTCCCCAGGTGTTCACTACAGTGCCACCATTATCTTTTCCATAAATCTCAAGGACTTTTTTCCACTATGATTTATTTAGTGAATTGTCTTTTTCACTCTGGCATTTGTGCTTTTCATCATCTCTCTACTTTTTATTCACTTTATTACGCACGCCGCCATGTCCCTCATGGACAACTATAGTATTGAACTGCAATACCACACAGGCCTTTATTCCCTAAAATGGCGCCACCTCTAGCCATCCAATCCGGAGTGTTCATAAATCCTCTGCGCAAGCGTCACGGTTGCCATGACACCCACTCAAGCCTCATGGGCGCTTCTTCTTTCGCCCTCCGAACGGAACCGCATTTCACTGACTGCAAGTAAGTCGACCACGTACGAAAAGAAAATTCTCACTGCCAAGATCATCTTGTTTAGATTAACTGACATCCGCTTCCCGACCTACAGGTCACGCTGATCAAACTTGTTAGTTTTGCAGCACTAGCGAAGTTCCTATCCATGCGCCATTTATCAAACCCACGCTGTATGGTTGTAAGAACCCATCTACTCCTGGGCAGTTGAGCTTGTAGAGTAGCGGACAAATTCTTCTAACCAATGTACCCCTCTGAGTGATATTAACACACAGAGGGATCCAATAATGAGAAGATGGACACCAGCGAAGACCGCAGGCTGTGAAGTAAAAAGAACACCGTCAGTATTGGTGAAAACACAAGACGGAAGCTGTGTATCACATAGCCAAAGGAGAACTAACCTGTATGGTGAGTTCTCAAGCGATCTGGGGTTTGGAGGCAAACCCTTCCAATCTTGGTCTTTCTGCAGAGTGTGGTGACTCTGTAGTAGAGGTACAAGATCTTTTTGATCTAAATACAAACTTTGAGGGAACACGTGGCAATGAACAATAGTCAATGAGCCGTACCGTGTGTCCCTTGAGGATGGGAGACTTGGCCAGGGATTCAGACTCTCTTCCCAGATTGTTGCAGCAAGGGAGGAGGGAAAAGAACAACTGACCCACCTGCACGGGGATGCCTAGGACTAAGGTGGCACTAGTTTCCAGTCACGATGTGCCACCGGAACCCAGCGGCACAAGGATGCCTAGAACTAAGGTGCCACTGGAATCCAGTCCCAATGAGCCACCGGAACCCGACGGTACGGGGACGCCTAATACTTGTGGGTAGGCGCACTTCAGGAAGTCTCTTAGTCTGTGCGCGGGTAGTTCTTTTGGGTTTGTGATGTGTAACAGCAATCCAGAAGAACAGAACAGGTTCAGCAAGTATTGGGTGGGTGTATTGTACAAAACGTGTGGTGAAGGCAATCCAAAACAGTGGTCTGAGTCAAGAACGTAATTTGAAGGTAGCAGACAAAATGAGCCGTAAAGCAGAAGAAATCCGAAGTCCAGGCAGAAGTCATCAATGTAATATCAAGTGAGTGTTCAAAAAAGGGGCCAGGTGCAGACAATCCATGGGCAGAGCAAGGGTCGGTAAGGAAAAAGCACAATGATCCAAAAAGCAAGACAAAACGCTACTGCACTCAATCAGAAGCACCGCAGAAGTGAACGAGCGAGGCTTAAATGTTTGAAGTCACGTGAATCCCGCCTTCGATGGACCGCATGATGCAATCCGTGCAGGGGACACCAGTGTTGCCAAGGCAACCTCCAATGCTCCAGTAGCCATGATCTACCAGTAATAATAATCCAGTGCAGGCTACGTGAAACCCATGGTAAGGAGCATGTAAGGACGCCAAGGTGAACATTTATAGAACGTGGGTAGGTGCCTTTGTTCCCAGTAGTGTTACTTGATGTGCATACACCGCGATTCTTGACAGCATCCTCCCTCAAAGAATCGCTCACCTTACGGGATGACCAAAAACGTGACAGAAGACCAGGAGAGTGGATATGTTCCGTTGGCTCCCTTGTCCAGTCCTCAGGACCTTAACCTTACCAGTCAATGACATACAGGCGTACCCCTCTGCAAACGGTGGTGTCAAGAATCCGATTTACCTCATACTCATCCGAACCCTGCACAGAGATCGGCCGTGGATGTGACACTAGTCGCATGAGAGTATTGAAAGGGTTTTACCAAGGACACGTGAAAAACAGGGTGGATCTTCCATCGGACAGGGAGTTCCAACCGTACGACCACAGGATTGATCAGTTTAGTGATCTGTTGTGGACCAACAAATCAAGGCAGTAGGATCTTACGACCAGGTATCCCGAGGTTCTTCGTCAATAACCAAACCCTCATTCCAACTTGGGGCCGGGGAACGGCGAGCGTCCGCTACCAGTTTGAAACTTGTTTTCACTGCAAGTAACTGCTGCCTCATTTAGTTGCGCAGCTTTAGTCTTGAACACACGCAGATGCCGCAGGACTGCTCTGAGAAAGGGAAGGGAATGCAAGGGAAGAGATTGAGGATGATGGCCATAAGGGGCAAAGAATGGAGAAGAACCTGTGGACGTATGAGGGAGTTGTTATAACCAAAACTGAAAGCCAGGTGTCTCGGTATTGAAGTATGAGACAGTGTAAGTATTGTTCCAGCGTTCTGTCTGACCGTCTGTCTGGGGATGATAGGCACTTGAGTACCTTTCATCGATAGCCAGTAATGGCCCTCAAAAAATGGGATGTAAATTGGGTACCTTGTCTGAGATAATGATGGTGGACAGGCCAAAAAACATAAAAATGTGCCGCAGGAACAAATCTGCCAAAACAGGGGTTGTGGGAAGACCACGGCATGGTACAAACAACGCTATTTTTGTGAAATAATCAGTGACCACCCAAACTGTCTCATACCTATGGTTAACAGGAAGATCAATGATGAAATCCATTGATATCATAGTTCAGGGCTGATCGGGAACAGGTAAGGGATGCAGAAGACCTGTGGGTTTGGCACGAGTACACTTACTCTGTGCACAAACCGCACAAGAGGCTATGTATTCATTAACATCCTTGTTTATAGAAGGCCACTAGCACCAACGCCGTAATAGATCTACTGTTTTCCTTTGACCTGGATGTGCTGCAATTTTTTAATCGTGGCACCATTGCAAAGCGGTTTGTCACGCCTTAGTATCGGGCAGATAAATCCAGCCTTGTACATAGGGTGAAGACTGGACAATGTCCATGTTGTATTCTGTGAGTTCCGGAGGTTTTAAACAAACCCTGTCCTGGATTGTAGACTTCAAGGAAGGCTGCAAAACACAACCACATACCACCTGGTGAGGAAGAAGGAGAGACCCATCCACTGCCCGCTGTGTGGAAAAACCATGAATATGAGATAATGCATCCGCCTTCGAATGCAAGGATCCAGGACGGTAAGTGATAACAAAATGAAACATAGAAAAGAACTCATGCCAACGGGCATGACGGACAGTAGTGCACTTGACAGACTTCAGTGCCAATTGGTTGCGATGGTCTGTGTATACTTGTACGGGAACAGCCATGCCCAGTAAGTGGTGTCGCCACACCAAAAATGCATTATGTACTGCTAGCAATTCCCTTTCTGTGATGGTATAGTTTCTTTTGTAAGGTGTTAACTTACGGGAGTGGAAAGCCACAGGGTGTAATTCATTGGAATCGCTACATGATTGTGACAAGTCCACGCCTAAAGCTACATCCGAGGCCTCTGCTTCCAAAACCGACTGTGAAGAAGGGTCTGGATGTTGTAAGACCAGTGTGGATGTAAAGGCCTCTTTAAAGATGTCAAAAGCCTGTTGGGCTGTCTCACTCCACGACAAAACCATCTTGTTGCTGGTTACAGCTGTAAGTGAAGCTACAATCTCCGAGAAGGATCTTATAAACCTCCTATAAAAGTTGGCGAATCCCAAAAATGATTGTAGCACTTTCAGGGTCTTTGGGACTGGCCAGTCCAATACTGCTCTCACCTTGGAGGAACTCATAAGAAACCCCTTTATTCGTGATTTCATACACTAAGAACGCCACACTTGTGGAATGAAGGATACATTTTTCTAGTTTTGCATACAGATGGCTCTCTCGAAGACATTGTAGCACCGCTGACACGTGTTTTACGTGAAATTCATGGGAAAGGGAATAAATCAAAAAAGTCGTCAAGATACACCTAGAGAAACTGGTCGAGCATGTCACGGAATACGTCATTGATGAAATGCTGGAAAGTAGCAGGGCGATTACAGAGTCCGAATGGCATGACACAGTATTCGTACAGTCCGTAACCAGTCTTAAACGCTCTTTTCCACTCGTCCTCTTGACGTATTCTGACAAGATTGTAGGCTCCCCGGAGATGCAACTTAGTGAATAGCACAGAAGAACCCAATTGGTCTAGCAGTACTGAAATCAGCGGAATGGGGTACTGATTCCGTATGGTGACCATGTTTAGGGCGTAGTAATCGATACAAGGCCTGAGATCTCCCTCCTTTTTAGGCACAAAGAACAATGGAGATACCGCTGGTGAACGAGAAGGGCAAATGAAACCGGTACGCAGGGCCTTGTTAATATATTCCTTCAGGATAACATCCTCCTTCATAGTCAAAAGTAAACACGGCCCAAAGGTATTTTTGCCCTGGGCACCAAATCAATAGGACAATCGTGAGGCCTATGTGGCGGCAGCTCCTCTGCTCCTTTTGCCTCAAACATTTCCCTAAATGCTTCATACTCGTTAGGGAGGGGTGTGGCCGTTATTGTGCCTATGGTGGGGGCAACATCAATCAGTGGGTGACAAGGGCTGCTTAGTGCGTACTCTGACACCAAGCAAGTGAAATCACAATAGTCCGAACAAAAGGTCACCTCCCCCGATTGCCAATCAATAACGGGGTTATGCAGAGTTAACCACGGTAACCCAAGAATGAGTCTGAACTGTGGTGCTGCTATAAGATCAAAACATATAGTTTCTGTGTGACCAGTGTCAGTGGTCATGTTAAGCTCCACAGTGCGTTCTATCACCAATCCGGATAGAGAAGGGTGGTACCGGCGACTGCATTGACAAACTCAGGATGGGCTTTGGGAACAACAGGAATGCTCATGTCTCGAGCGTATTGGGTGTCGACGTAGTTACTCGTGGCTCCTGAATCCAAAACTGCTCCCACTGTCCATGAGAAACCTGAAGGGAGTGTAAACTGAGCGTTGACCGTAAACGGGGCAGAACGAACCAAGTCCGTAGTTATAGAGCTTGGCAAGCAGACTCCCTCTATTGCCGGGCTTTGGTATTTCCCTGCTTCTTGGGTTTCTTTGGACAAGACCGCAACAGATGATCTGGGGATCCGCAATAGAAACACAGATTGTTCCTTCCCCGCTGCTGCCGTTCATCGGGGGACAACGGACCCCGTACTGCCCCTATTTGCATGGGTTCTGCATTCCCAGAAGCAGAACCAGATGAGGTCAGTGACACAGTGACCTGAGTCCTGCGTTCCCCTTTCCTCTCAGCCTTCCTTGCATCTATCTGTAAGACGAGGTCGAGGAGTTCACGAAAGGCAGTAGGGACCACTGGAACTGTGGCTAACATGTGTTTTAAGGACTCTGAAAGCCCCTTATAGAACAGAGAGGCCTTCTTATCGTCCAGCCATCTGGTCTCGGCCACCAACCGGTTGAATTTAGCCAGGTATGACAGACGTGTAGAATCGCCCTGTTGCAGACATAAGAGTTCCAAATCCGTTGCTTGGGTTTTATAGCGTATATCAAAAACCTGACTCAAGGCATTTATCAACGCATTGCAGTCATAAAGCATGTGACTGCCTTCCTCGAGAAATGAATTAGCCCGCGCTGCGGCTGTAACCCCTAAATGGGAGAGCACAAAAGCCACCTTAGTTGTGAAATCGGGAAATGAATTAGGGTGACACACAAAATATAGCCGGCATTGGTTCAAAAAGGTCTGAATCATCTTAGGGTCCCCTGCGAACCTCTGTGGTGGGGCTAGAGGAAACTGGGCAGTCATGTATACTGGACTTGACTCCTGCCTAGGTAACTGAGCACCAGAACCAGAAGCCAGGGCAGGAGGGGGTGCAGTTGCACCACCAGAGGGAAAAGCTGCTTGGAGCTCATCGATGCAGCACTGTGCAGCATTGAGCGCAGCTATTCTCAAACGGCATGTACCATGCTATGGGGATCGTACGTTTCTTACCACATGGATAAGATATATTTTTTACAAAAAGAAGAAGTATTATAAGGTGTCTGAACCCAAGGGTAAATAACAAATGGTATAGCATTTCATACATACAAAATTACAAATTGTATTAAACAATTAGAAATTAGGCACTCATAAAATGATCACATTACATAAAACGAGATAAAAGACATATAAAACATATGTACCATGAAACACAAGGAATACAGAAATGTGGGTTGATTTTTCTAATGTCATATCAAAACGCCATGTGATACTTCACACTGGAATTATTCTTCTTATTTCGAAAACGTTGTTATTATTCTCCAAAACCCAACTTGCACAAGTTTCTGTCCCTAAAACACAGACAAATGTAGGACATTCATCAGGGGTCTAGTGTTTCTTGTGTTCAAACTGGTGATAAATCTTCTCTATTGTCACTTTTTGTCTGCCACACTTATTCAATAATGCGGACTCTGTAGGTTAAAGACACTCTTAGAATTCACCTATTGACACTTTTGGTCTATTAAATAGACATTGACAAAAATCCCTGATCCTCTTAGCGGTCTAGATATGTTGTAATCTTACATACCTTATGTACTGGGAGAAAAATATCCACAGTCTAATATGCACCACAAATGGTTGTAAAAGAGATTTATTTTTCATAGGGAATATCATCCCAAACCTTTCTTCTATTCTACAAAAAAACAGATAGAAGCACAGATAGAAGCACAGATAGAAGCACAGATAGAAGCACAGATAGAAGCACAGATAGAAGCACAGATAGAAGCACACTATATTGAATCCATTATATTTCAACACATCACAACTTCTCTATCCTATTTAGTAAACCTCTTACCTGCAAGAATTATTGGGGATATTTATGCACACTTTTAATAGGCGGTCATGTTGTTGGCAGAAAAAATATATCGGAACAGCTCTCTATGGAGACACTGGGAGACAAAAGAGAAGAAAAGCGACACACTAGGTATACAGGTTCAAAAGTCACTGTCCATAGTATCATAGTTGCCATGTTGACTATTTTCCCTCAGCTAACCTGGAGCTGCGGGAGCTGCCTGGCACGGTTAGTGGGAAAGTGTCTTCTGAGGCACTCAGGAGAGGGAGGCGGTAAGAGCGCACGTGATGCGAGGTAAAGGGGGTTGTGGTTTGGTGTAGGGACAATGGAAGGCCATTGAGAGGAGGTTCATACATGCACAGCCTCCCTTTTTAGGCAGGACACTCCCAATTCTTCAATACATTTTTTGCTATTTTTAACTTTCTCCCACAAAAATATCCCTAATCCGAATGCAATTAAATGGGAAATTTCAATTTTTTTCCCAAGCAATCCAAAATGTTGGCATATATGGAGGTGGTGGTGGGTAAAGTTCGGGCAGCCTGCACCATGGGCTTCCATGAACCATGATGACCCCCTCTGCCTCTGCCTTCAGAGGGGATTGCCAGGTGCAAGTGCTGTTTTTGTGAAAGGGTTGGGGCCATGAGGATATGGCCAATCCCCAGCCCGAAGCAAAAGCTGGATACAGCTGCAGACATTAAGGCCGGCTGACAAGAAACGAGATTCAGGGATCTGATGTAAAAGGAAGTATGGCATAGAGACTAGGGGCATAACAGCAGCATGTAGAGTAGCAAACAGAATAGAACAGGCCATACTGAGTCATAGCAAAGACAGGAAAGAAAATAAGTGGAAGAGAGGAAAAGAAGTAGCAGGGGTTGAAAAGAGGAGAACACATGAGAAGAAACTGGGGATGAGAAGAAAACTAGAGACTGCATAATAAGATAGAGGGGAGTGGAGAGAAAAGAGGATAATCGGTGGCGAGAGGACGAAGTGTAACAAATGTGGCGGGTCAGAAAAAGGATGCGGACACTGAGGACATTTCCAACGTGTGTTTATTAAGTAAGAATAAGGCCTATCTTACCATATGACTACAGGGTGTCCCTTACCTATTTGGTTCTATGTGAAATTCTCGAATATTGATGGTCGCACACAAAAAAGACATTTTTTTCCCAACTGATTTTGGTGTGACCCTCAATATTCTGGAATGTTTTCACCTTCAACCTTTTTCCCCCCCTATCCCACTCTTTATTTGTTTATTTCGGATGGGTTTTACCCACCCAATCCCCTCTTTCCCCCACCGTTGACTTCTGTACCCACCCCCCACTCACAAGCACCAACAGAAACCAACAGAAACATACACACACACACACACACGTGTGAGTGCAGGCACATCCACCACTTACCTGCCTCATCCTCCATGGCTTCTGTGAAGCCTGCACGTGCCTGTCAGCTCCTGCATGCACTTGTGTGCAGCAGGGGCATGACAGTTCGCTTTAGAAAGACTGTGCTGATCGGTCTCAGCGCGTTCTTTCTAAAGCGATATTTTTTCAAGTCAGAAATAATCAAAAAGACATGCTGACTCTGTACCGCCTATTTTTCTGGCTTAGATGCTCGTCAGTCGTCAGTGAATGTCCAAAAGAGATAAGTCCGCTGTCCAAAACTGGCCCTAATGGACCCTACCATTATTCTAAACAAACTAAGGTCAGGAGAATGACTCTCTTCTCCTGACGATTGCTTCTTGCAGTGGTCTTCTTTTCTTTCTCTTGTAGTCTCTTGTTATCTTCTTTATCACTTCACATAGTTCTCTCAAGCCATTGTTGGCTTTTCTCTCTTTGAAAATGCATTTCTTTAACCTTAGTTGAACCTTTGGATCTGGGTTAATGGGCTTTGTGTAATCTTGGAAAGTATATTTCCCAGTGTGGCTCCTGCTCTCTGGACAGTTATGGTTCCGCTCTTTCCAGCCTGGTCTCTTTTGTCGATTATTTATTTTAGGGGTGTCTCTTCATTTCCATTCACAATGCTCTCTCTTATATTCCACTCTTTAGTTCGGTCATGATGCAGGAGGAAAGAGCTAGGTCTTGAGTGCCCTCTGGAAGGTAAGGGGATCCTCGATGCGCCGGATGCAAAAAGGGATAGAGTTCGATATCATGGGTGTTTAGACGGAGAAGGAGGATCTCCTATTCTGGTTGATTTGTCGAAAAGGATGACAAGGAGGAGAGCTGTGCCTGATCTCAGGTTTCTGGGGGGCCTGAGCTTGTGTTGTAGATATTCTGGGCCTGTGTTGAGCAGAGCACACTGGGTGATGCACATAGCCTTGACGGTGGACCATCGGCCAAACCAGAGCAAGTGAAGGACACAGAGGGCAGGTATGATCTCTGAGGCCTAGGGCAAGAAGAAGCCTACCTGCAGTGTTTTGGACCCACTGGAGTTTTCGAAGTTGAGATGTTGGGGCGCCAACACATTAGGTGTTGGCATAGTGTAGGCGCAAGAAGACGATGTGTGATTTCAGCGACTCTGTATGGGTAGGTAAGGTAGGGGAAGATGCGTCTGAGAATGCCTACATGTAGATAGCAGGATTGTGATACAGAGTTGATGTGATAGCGTCAGGTCTGAGTCTATGGTGCATCCAAGGGCTTTTACTGTGTTGGAGGTGGGGGAGGGCTAAGGAGGATGGCCAAGGGCTGGGGGAAGAGGGCAACCTTCCCACAGATCATGATTTCAGTTTTCCCAGGTTCGAGAAGGAGGTAGTTAGCCATTATCCAGTGGTCGATTTCTGTGAGGCATGGAGTGAGGCTGGGGCAGGGGATGGAGGGGTCCTTTGGAATCTTGAATATGATTTAGGTGTCATCTGCATAGTTGTAACAAGACAGGCCGTGTGAGCAGATAATAGTGGGTAGGGGCCTGAAGTAGGGGTTAAAGAGCCAGGGTGAGAGAGAGGTGCCCCCATGGAACTCCAATGTTGATAGGACGTGGAGTCGAGAAGAGGGGTGTGTGCGTAATATGGGATCTATCGGAGAGGAAGGATGATATCCACTTCACTGCTACATCCCTGATGCCAAGGGAGTGAAGCCTGCTCAGTGTTACCACCTCACCTACCTGTCAGAGGGGGCGCGGTTATGGGTTCCGACGCGCCCCCTCCTGGCGTTGTTATCCCCGATACCGGTTGGGGGGATCGCGGCCATCCGCGGCACCCAGCGTTTCCGGGGTTTCTGTGTCCCGGGGTCTGCGCATGCGCGGAAAGCCGCGTCTCGGTCTCCGCGCATGCGCAATCCACAAGCTTGCTTCCCAAGCCTCGTTCCGGACGCGGCGGCACTCGGGACAGCACGGCTTGCGTTCCAAGCCTCCTGAGTGCTGCCGGTCCTATTTAAGCAGCGAGATCTCGAAACTCAGCGCGTCTCAACGCGGTTTGTTTTGCGGATCGTGTCCTCGCTCCTGAAGCCTTGCTGCTTCAGTTCCTTACCTGCCTCAGCCTGCCTTCCAGTCCTTACCTGCCTCTGCCTGCCTTCCAGTCCTTACCTGCCTCAGCCTGCCTTCCAGTCTTACCTGCCTCAGCCTGCCTTCCAGTCCTTACCTGCCTCAGCTTGCCTTCCAGTCCTTACCTGCCTCAGCCTGCCTTCCAGTCCTACCTGCCTCAGCCTGCCTTCCAGTCCTTACCTGCCTCCAATCTACTCTTCAGTCCTGCTCATCTGGCTCGCCTTCCAAGACCTGCCTGCCTCTTCCTTTCCGCCTACCTGCTGCCTCCAGATTGCGTCTTCTGTAATATACTACTGCAATCAGTCTGCAATCCTACCTGGCATATTGTTACATTCTGCAAGAACAAGGAAGGTGCACTTTTGGGGCGTTGGGAGCTGGTCCACCTCTAACCCTGTTTACTTCAGGGGAAGGGGTGCGCTGGTTTCTCGCGTTTCATAATCTACAATAACCTATCGGACAGCCTGGCGACCTCACCACGAACTACTACCGGAAGCCCAGGTACTCAGCGCCCTAGAGACGCCATCTTTAACAGATTGAGACGCCTGCCTTCCGATTCCGAGATGGACGAGACTCAAGAACTCCGGGAGGAGATGCGCGTTCTTCGGGCCGAAATGACAGCACTCCGCCAAGAGAACATTGGTCTAAGACAGATGATGTCACAATCCTCTGGAGGAACGTCTCAGGGAGAAGGGGCCATGTCCCAGACTACGCCCATCAAGTTTGACGGAGATCCGAGACGTGTAGCGGAGTTTTGTAATCATTGCAGAATACATTTCCTCTTCAGAGCCTCACATTTCAATTCCGATAAAGCCATGATAGGATATATTTTGGGGAATTTGATCGGAAATGCCTTGGCTTGGGCCGTTCCGTTGGTGTCCACCAATAGCCCTATACTTAATGACTTTGCAGCTTTTGAAAAAGCATTTCTGGAAGTCTTTCAATCACCTAATTTGGCCTCCACTGCCCAGAACTTATTGATGGAACTGAAACAGGGTGCTACAGATATCATAGCTTACATTGGTCGTTTCCGTCAATTGGCAACCGACTCCCAATGGCCTGAGATAACCCAAAAGACTTTGTTCCGAAGAGGTCTACGAGAGGAGTACAAGGATGAATTATTACATATTCCTGAGCCTGATACCCTGCAACAATTAATTGAGCAAGTCTTGCGAATTGACCACAGATTGGCAGAACGGAAGGGTGAAAGAAGACGAGCTGAACGGCTGTTTACAAGACCACCCAACGCTCAAACTGGAAATTCCGGACCCTCGGACTCTGGCCCTGAACCCATGCAGTTGGGAGCCGTTAGGGGTCCGCTCTCGGAAGCTGAACGGAAACGCAGACGGAATTTAAGACTTTGCCTATACTGTGGGGCTGCTGGGCATTTCTTGGGTACTTGCCCTTTACGCCCACAAAGAAAGTCGGAAAACTAGTTGACCTGTCGTCAGTAGGAAGGGCAACGACAGGTCCAGATTCGTATTCAGTCCTTTCCAGTTCAGTCTCTTCATTGCAGCCCATGCAACCTGCAGTTTTATTGGTGGTGAGGATCAAGTTGTCATGGTTAAACAAGGAGACAGAGGTGCTGGGCTTACTGGATTGTGGAGCATCTGGGAACTATATTGATGAGACATTTGCAGTCTGCCAAGAAATACCCTTGTTTCCCCGGAGAAGTATCTTGCCCGTCGAGGTTATTGATGGAACTCCATTGTCTTCCGGTCCGATTCGTCAACAAACCATGTGTCTTCATATGCAGATCAAAGAACACGGGGAAAAGATCGTCTTGGATGTCATCAGATCACCCTCTTATCCCGTGGTCCTGGGTTTACCTTGGCTTCTTCACCACAATCCTACCATCAATTGGGGAGCTCGCCTTTTGGATTTCACCTCAGTTCTCTGCCTACAGGACTGCTGTTTGGCCGGTGTGTCAAGGAAGGAGATTTCCTCCATACCCCTCACGAGGGGTACTGGCTGTCCTGGATTTTGTGCTCTATTGTCTGTTCCTCAGGAGTATGCTGAATTCCAGCCAGTGTTTTCTGAACCCAAAGACATACCATTACCACCTCATCGAACATTTGATTGTACTATTGAATTGGTACCGGGTTCAGTGATACCACATGGGAAGGTATACGCCTTGACCATTACTGAAAAGGCAGTTCTTCAAGACTATTTGTCAGACTGTATTAAGAAGGGTTATATCACTCCCTCGAAATCACCAGCCGGATTCCCACTATTCTTTGTGAAGAAGAAGGAAGGAACCCTACGACCCTGTATTGACTACCGCCAATTAAATGATATCACAAGAAAAGACAGGTATCCATTGCCTTTAATTCGAAGCATCATGGAGTCCCTTCGAACTGCTCAAGTGTTTACAAAGTTGGATTTACGAGGCGCTTATCACTTAATCCGAATTAAAGAGGGAGACGAGTGGAAGACGGCTTTTAAGACCCCTTTTGGGCATTACGAATACAGGGTTATGCCATTCGGATTATGTAATGCCCCGGCGGTCTTTCAGCGTTTCATGGACAGCATTTTTTGTGATTTAATCGGGATATCTGTTTGGGTGTACCTCGATGATATCCTTATTTTCTCTGTCTCTCTAAAACAACATGTGGAACATGTTCGAGAGGTGCTTCGACGTTTGTCCCAGAACCGCTTGTACGTGAAAGTTGAAAAGTGTTCTTTTCACCAGAAAAGAATGGAATTTCTGGGCTATGTGATCAGTGGCACTGGAATTTTCATGGATCCAGCCAAAGTACAAGCCATTCAGGATTGGACTCAACCTTCTGATGTAAAGTCCCTTCAACGGTTTTTGGGTTTTGCTAATTTTTATCGGCAATTTATACCCCATTTTTCCCAACTCACAGCTCCCTTAACCCAACTAACTAGCAGTAAAACACCTTTTTTCTGGGATACACAAGCCACCAAGGCTTTCAACGTCTTGAAACAGGCCTTTAGTACTGCTCCAATTTTGCGTCATCCCAATGACGAGATGCCATTCATTATCGAAGCCGACGCTTCCGACCTTGCGGTGGGAGCAGTCCTTTTACAAAGAGAACCAGAAACGGATGTGGAACACCCTGTGGCATATTTTTCCCGCAAGTTAACACCTAGCGAACAGAATTATGCAGTAATCGAGAAGGAATTGTTGGCAATAAAAGTTGCTTTCGAAGAGTGGAGACATCATCTCCTCGGAGGTCAGCATTCCGTGGAAGTACGTACTGACCACCGAAATTTGCAGTATTTGAAGTCCCTTCAGTGCAGAACCTCTCGTCAAGCCCGATGGGCCTTTTTTTTCTCTCATTATGACTTCCATATCACATACATTCCCAGTGTTCAGAATTTTAAGGCTGATGCCTTGTCTCGATCCTTGGAGGTAGAAGCAGGAAAGCAGTACAGAGAAGAGCCAATAATATCCCCAAAGCATTTCTTGTTCACTCTCTCACCTTATCTTCAGAAGATACTACAAGAAACAATATCCGATCCTGATCGGGAAAACCTCATGAAACGTCCACAGATTACTGAAGATAATGGACTGCTTTTCTTCCGGAACAGGCTATATGTTCCCACGACCAGTCTTCGAACTCTAGTGCTTCAGGGGTTTCACGACTCCCGAGTTGGTGGTCATAGGGGAATCGGGGCAACTCAAGAAATAATATCCAGACAGTTCTGGTGGCCTGGTTGGGCCAATGATGTGGAACGTTACGTAAAGAGTTGTCCTGTGTGTGCCCAGGTGAAAATTCCTAGGAAGAGGCCCCTGGGATTGCTTCATCCCACCGAGATTCCTCCATACCCTTGGCACACCATAGCGGTTGATTTCATTGTGGAACTTCCTCCATCTGAAGAATATACCTGTATCATGGTTGTAGTGGACTGTTTTTCCAAAGCAGCGCATTTTGTTCCATTCTTTAAAATACCAACTGCTACTCAGATGGCATCGGCATTTCTTTTGGAGATATACAGGTTACACGGACTACCGCAAAAAATCATATCCGACCGAGGGTCTCAGTTCTTGTCATCATTTTGGCGTCAATTGTGCAGCCATCTCGGCATTCATCGTGCACTCAGTTCTGGATATCATCCTCACACCAACGGCCAGACAGAAAGGACTAACCAGACTCTGGAACAATATCTTCGCTGTTTTGCCAATGCCACTCAATCCAATTGGAAGTCTCACCTGGTTTTTGCTGAAGTCTCCTATAACAACACAGTCCATTCAGCTACGGGACTGAGTCCGTTTTTCTGTTTGTCTGGCTTACATCCTAGATTGGTACCCTTTTGTCCTGTACCTTCGAGTGTGGTTCCCTCTGCTGATTGGCTCATCACTTCCATTCAAGATCAACACTCCTTGGCTCGCAGTACTTTGGCAGAGGTCCAGACTCGGATGAAGAGACAGGCTGATAAGGGGAGGTCACCTGAACCTGCTTTTCAGGTGGGGGATTTAGTTTGGTTGTCCTCAAAACATCTTCCCATTCGCAATCTACCCACCAAATTGGCTCCCCGGTATTTTGGCCCTTTCAAGATCACTAAGCGTCTGTCTGCTGTGGCTTTCCGTTTGCAACTGCCTCAAACTTGGCGGGTGCATCCGGTTTTTCATGTCTCCTTGTTAAAGCCATACGTGGTGGACACATTTGGCCGATCTACTCCTCGTCCAGCGCCTGTTGTGATCCGGGGGTCTCCCGAATTTGAGGTACAGGAAATATGCGATTCTCGCATCAGGCGAGGGGTGTTGCAGTATTTGGTGGACTGGAAAGGCTACCCAGCCTGTGATAGAACTTGGGAACCACACAGTCATGTACATGCCCCCCGCCTGGTCCGAGATTTCTATCGCCGTTTTTCTTGGAAACCTGGGGCTTCTGGGCTTTCTGGGAGGGGGCAAAGTGTTACCACCTCACTTACCTGTCAGAGGGGGCGCGGTTATGGGTTCCGACGCGCCCCCTCCTGGCGTTGTTATCCCCGATACCGGTTGGGGGGATCGCGGCCATCCGCGGCACCCAGCGTTTCCGGGGTTTCTGTGTCCCGGGGTCTGCGCATGCGCGGAAAGCCGCGTCTCGGTCTCCGCGCATGCGCAATCCACAAGCTTGCTTCCCAAGCCTCGTTCCGGACGCGGCGGCACTCGGGACAGCACGGCTTGCGTTCCAAGCCTCCTGAATGCTGCCGGTCCTATTTAAGCAGCGAGATCTCGAAACTCAGCGCGTCTCAACGCGGTTTGTTTTGCGGATCGTGTCCTCGCTCCTGAAGCCTTGCTGCTTCAGTTCCTTACCTGCCTCAGCCTGCCTTCCAGTCCTTACCTGCCTCTGCCTGCCTTCCAGTCCTTACCTGCCTCAGCCTGCCTTCCAGTCTTACCTGCCTCAGCCTGCCTTCCAGTCCTTACCTGCCTCAGCTTGCCTTCCAGTCCTTACCTGCCTCAGCCTGCCTTCCAGTCCTACCTGCCTCAGCCTGCCTTCCAGTCCTTACCTGCCTCCAATCTACTCTTCAGTCCTGCTCATCTGGCTCGCCTTCCAAGACCTGCCTGCCTCTTCCTTTCCGCCTACCTGCTGCCTCCAGATTGCGTCTTCTGTAATATACTACTGCAATCAGTCTGCAATCCTACCTGGCATATTGTTACATTCTGCAAGAACAAGGAAGGTGCACTTTTGGGGCGTTGGGAGCTGGTCCACCTCTAACCCTGTTTACTTCAGGGGAAGGGGTGCGCTGGTTTCTCGCGTTTCATAATCTACAATAACCTATCGGACAGCCTGGCGACCTCACCACGAACTACTACCGGAAGCCCAGGTACTCAGCGCCCTAGAGACGCCATCTTTAACACTCAGGAGGGTGCAGTGCTCAATGGTGTCAGAGGCCACTGATAGGTTGAGGAGGATTAGTGCCGCACACCCTTCCAAGTATGAGGTTCTTTTGAGATCGTCCCAGATGGAGACTAGGCACGATTTGGTTGTTTGTAGGGGTCTGAAGCCAGACTGGGCGGGATCGATCAGGGGTTTATATTCAGTGAAAAGACATAGCTGGGTGTAGGCTGTTTGGTCAATTAGTTTGGCTATGAAACGGTGTAGTTGCCGGTAGAAGGGGGTCAAGGGAGAGTTTTGATGTGAGATGTCTTGAAAACTACTGGGAACGTGCCTGAAGTGAGAGACGTGTTAATGTTCAAATCTTGCAATGCTGCTGGCACAGGTTAAGGAGAGGATATCTTTTAGAAGAGATGGAGGGCAGGGAGATCCTGAGGGATGGCTGCTAGCTAGTAGCTTAAGGAAATCAGGTTGGGAGATAGGAGAGAAGGAAGAGAAAAGCGGGTGGGTGGCAGGAGGGTATGTGAGCCCGGACATGGGTGCTACAGATTGGGGTGGGAGCAATGCTAATTTAGAGGCAATGGTGAGGTTTCTTTCCACGGCTATGTTCTGGAAGTGGTCAGAGAGACGGTCAGAGAGCGCTTGGGTGCAGGATAGGGAGCAGGATGTGCAAAGAGGGGTCTTAAAGTCTGAGATAATCTTGTGGCGTTCCTTGCTGGTGGTAGGGGCATTGGTGATTCTGTTTCAGTGAAAAGTTGTTTTGCCTTGTGTGGACATTTATAATTTTGTGGGTTGTAGGGAACCTGCTTTTCGTTGCCAAAAGTTGTCAGATCATGGCCCCACTGGTTCTACAACATGCGTGCATGGAACTGCAGCACTCACAGCATGGTGTTGCCGCAGTGTGCTTTAACTGCCTATGCCATGTGAAGGCATCATGAAGCAAGACACGGACAGCAGATTCAAAGTTCAAAATAAATTGGTTTATTAAATCAAATGTCAGGATGGTAGAAGGCCTAACTTGCCCTATGCTAAGGTGGGATTTCCCAACCTGAACGAAATAAGGAAAGTCTGAGTCAAAGAGTTCAACTTAAAAGTCTGTCTGTGTCCAAAACCTATCCTTGCCCTCGCAACTTCAGCTAAACAACGTGTAGGGATGTCAATAACAAACAGTAAAGGTGATCAATCACGAGATGTGAGCTTCTTCCAGTTGCTCTTAGATTGCTTTTCAGCTTCCCTTCCCCAAGTACAAAAGAGTTCCACAAATGTCTTAAGATTACCTTTCCCAAGTTCAAAGCAATCTAGTTCCACACAATCCTGGGGCTTCGCTTCCCCAAGTTTCAGGCAACACAGTTCAAAAGAAAAGAGGTCTTGAGGCGCTGTCCTCAAGACAGCATTCTCAACTCCTCAACTCTCAAGGTACCCTTCCCCAAGACTTTAACGTAACAACTAGTATTTGTTTCAGTATTTCAAAGTTCAACACAACTCTTGGTCAAGCTGGCCCTCCTTTGGAATGGCATCACCCGTTCGCTTGCAGGGCTTCTCCTCTGTGTATTTCACAATGTCATTGGCTTTCACAGTTTAGGGCTCACTGGTCTAGGTTCAGTTGTGAGACTACACGGACCACCCATCACAGGTCGTGCAACCAGGATCCCCCAGGCTCATCAGCCCACACAGGGTTTTCCGTACCTGCCCCATGCACAGATTTACATTCACTTGGTTTCCTTTGTCGGCCTCTTGGCTTTATTTGTAGGTTCACACTATCCTGGCTTCTCCTGGTTAGTCTCTTGGCTTTGCATTGACGTGTCACATATCTCTTGCCAGTCTTTGGCCTTGCAACACTGTATCTATTCATAATGTTGACTTTATGGTGGTCTGGTTCAAGCCCCAGCTGCCTGTTACACTCTTTTACCCTTGCACTGTTTTCCGTAGGCTGCTTTCACCTGGGCACTTTCCCTATTCAAAGCTTTATTTAATTTCAGTGTTCAGAATGCTTAATTTCAAGGTTTCTTTCAGTCTGGTGTTCACTATGCATAATTCAGCTTAGTTGCCAATTCTCATTCAGTTCTGTAATTAATATGTGTAATTCAACTTAATTTCAAGTTTGCATTCAGTTTGGTATTCACTAGGCATAATTCAGATTAAGGTTTGTTCGCCGGCAATTCCACTGCTTCTGCATGGACGCGGACAGCGTCCTCTCTCTTCCTGGCTCGCTCGCAGCATCGGCTGCTCACTCTCCAACCCAGAGGCTCCTACACCTGTGGCAGCTGAACGGCCCACTTGTCTTGGGCTCCACAGGTCCCCTGGGATGGAAGACGGCATGCTGGCTCCTTGTCAGGTCCCACCACGGTTGCCTCCTCACGACACGGGTCCCATGCTGATCTCTCCCACACAGGCATCCCTGTTGCTCTCTCTGCTGCTCCACTGTTGTCGCTTTATACACTTGACAGGTTGCAGGTGTGACTCATAATTAGACTTGCCTGACCATAGTTAAAGGGACATGCCTGACCCTCACAGTAATCTGCAGGTAACTTCTTTGTCCCAGTACCAAAGTGGTGAAATGAAGGTTTAGTGTTCATTACTCTTAGTCACCTGTTCCTCGTCCCAGTACTATCAAAGATTGAATGGGCAATGAGGGGAGCCGTTTAATAGTAGCCTATAAAAGCCGGGGACAGGTTAGGTTGGTCTCTAATAGGGAAAGTGGGATACCATGTCTCACCTACTTCACCCTTAAGCCCTCTCTTCTTTACCCGCTTCCTGGTGTTTCTAGATTGCTAATAACCCCTGGCTCTTTCTTGGTCAGTGTGACAGGGATAGCAATATCCCATAACTACTTCTGGGATAGAAGATTCTTCCTGAAATGGGAAGGTAGAATACTGCGTCTCGCCTTAGGACATCTCCTTCCCAATCCCCAAGCACCCTCCACCAAGATGATCCTCCCTCGCTTCTCTGCCCCCAGGGTTAGGATCCAAAAGCGATGGCCTTTCCCTGGTCACCTGAGAAGAGGACCCAAGGGAAGTAGATGTGGGGACGCCCTCAGGTTTCTCAAAGCCTCTGGAGCTTCAATAGCACACCATCAGTGAACGAACATCTAAAATGGCGGACAGCCCTAAAGAGGCCTCGTTCCAGGATCAGCTGGTGAGGAGGATTCAAATAGATTGAACCAATCCACATGCTCAGTTGTGAAGCGGGATGTCAGAACTCTCCATCTTTTCATCTGGGCGAAGCAAGCCCCTACGGCCTGGGTTGGTGCGACCGCTACCCAATGCGCCTGCCAGAAGGTAGATAAGGAGGAATCCCGCTTGCTCGCTTTTTCCTTAGACCAACTCACAAAATAAGACCAATAAAGCTTTGTCGAGGGAGAGACCTGCAGAATTCCTTCACAGAGGTTGATCACCCTGTGTTATTTATTTATGGAATGGCGCCTATACAGCAAATGTGTTTCCAGGGAAGAGGGGGGACAGAGGGGAAAATAACAATAACGGTCCTACCAGGCCTTGTGACATACGGATCATGCATGTTCAGTAACAAGAAGTGCAGGGAAAGGGGCAGATCAGGGTGAAGCGATGTGATAGGGAGAGGGTGAAAAGGGAGAAGTACAGGAGGGAGGAAGTCACAGGGGCTGGGGAAAACAGGGCAGGGGTCAACTAGTGCAAAGACGGAAGTAGACCAGACTCAGTAGGCTAGTCAGGGAAGACCCAAGCTACTCCTCACTGATGACGCCCAATGAGGGCGAAACATGTCTGAGGATGCTTGTGGTCTCGTGCAGGAGGGATGTGACCTAACAGTTCGGGCTGGACTGCCCCTTTTGTGGTGGGACCAAGCCTGATTTACATATGTATAATTTTTATAGGGAACTTTTTGGGGCAAATCACTCTTTGACCTCCGCGACTTCAATTATGTACACCAAATCTGGTGGTGTCGCAATGGTATGTGCAGCAGAAACGGAGACATTGAGTTCCCCCACTCCGATTGTGAAAAAGATATCGAGGGCTGCACACATCTCTTTACTGCGCCACAAGTGTATTTCAAAAACTTCGACTCAATTTATTAATAGCCCTTTTTGATAACACGTGTTTCGGCACACTCCTAGTGCCTTCCTCAGATCAGGGCAATGTCCATCGACTTTTCTGTCCGCTACAAATAACGTATTTGGTGGCTGAGTCCCATCAGACGTGTTATCAAAAAGGGCTATTAATAAATTGAGTCGAAGTTTTTGAAATACACTTGTGGCGCAGTAAAGAGATGTGTGCAGCCCTCGATATCTGATTTACATATGGTCGTTCTGTTTCTGTAATGGCTTGGCAGGCAGATGAGCGACGGTCTGGAGGGTTACCCAGGACTTAGTAAATTCTCAATCACAATAGATATGTATGGTTATAAATTGCCTTGTCTAAATGCTATGTATTTACTGATTATGCAGGCCAAATATATGTGTGAACAATTATGTTTGTAATAATGAAAATGTTGTTTAAACCATGTGAGCCACTTAGGTGACTACCCTCAGTTGACTCAAAAATATTGCATTTAGCATTTAGATAGTTTGATAAGAATTAGTTATTTTGTCTTCACAATCCATATGAATGGGATACGTGAATTCATATAGGATAGCGTAAGCATATTGCAATAATATATCTACAACAGAATCCTTCTCCAAAATGGTGGAACTATTAGAGGAAGATGGCCATGTAGTCTGTCCTCAATGTTGTGGAGGACTGGCTTTTTTCTGGTTTCATATAGACAGCGTCCCGACATGCCCAAAAGCAAGCAGGTTGTCTTGGATACAGACGCTTTACTCAGAGGAAGGTTTTCGCTCGCCACACTCGCAGGAGGATTCAGAGGCGTGTCTGCACATAGCAAGGTAACTGTAAGACATGAACATCTGTGTGACTCTGAAGATTGCAGACAGCTATAGAATAGATTAGTTATCAGCGAAACTGGCAGTAAATAACCCGTCTTTGTAGCATTTTATTGTGGAAACAGTTAGAAGATGATGCTGTAACGTAAGCTCATCTATATGGGACAGCATTGGACTATATTCAGCCGCATGAGTGGCTCACAGACGTGAACGAGTGTATTAACCCGATGCGGTGAGTGAATCTATTATCTACTTTTCTGTCAGAGGAGCTAAGCCTCCGGTTTAGTATTGATCAGCTTGTTATGATGGAGAGTGGACAGAGGTAGAACAGACTGGTGACTGATTTGACGCAATCTCTTTATTCTCTAGGTAACTGGGTGAAACGTATACCTGCACTGTCTTTTTGCGGACAGACTGAATGTACATTACAGTGGATACACCACGCTGCATTGGAACTTGTTTCCTGCTTGTTTTGTTGAATTTCCCACTGAAATTTGGATCGATTGTTGGTAAGCGACATATATAGTCTTTTGCCCACTAGTATGTACGTAGATGTCATGTGCATGAGGCACTTCTACCACTTAGTGCAAGTACTTTGTTGTGGAATCATCGGGGGAAACACTCAGAATCACCTATATTCATTGAAATGAGTAACATCTAGATGGCTCTGTCGTTGATCAATTTAATTAACAAACTGGTAGCACATCATTATTGGAATAAGTGCACTGTGGTGACGATATAAGCATTTAAAGTATACCATGATTGGAGTGAGGATAGACTACTGAATTGGTCCTTCTGGATTTTTACGCTTTGCTCAAGAAGAAGAAGTCTTCACCTCGAAATGCATCAACTAACGGCAGACTAACTATGATTTGTTATTGTCATGTGTTTGCCATTTGATTGTAATTAAAAGTTTGTACAATTGTGTCTTCTAGAAGAACTGTTTTTGATTAAATTATCCAGAAGAGTTGTAACATATTACACTAAGATTTGACAAATTTCTCAGCTCAGAAAAGTGTGCAGGGGACAGGAGGATCCTTATATTCGATCTTCTTTATTTCTCTGGAGGGTTGCCCAGAGCAATGTCAGAGGTTAGGATTCATTCCAAACCATCAAGCCATCACCTCTTTTGTTTTGCATAGGGAAGGGTGCCTCAGGGCAAGTGCTGGTATGATGGGGTGCAAGGGAAGACTGGTATGGTATGCTATTGTTTATTTATAAAGCGCCCATACAAAGGCAAGTTGTTACTCACCGGACGGGAAGTAAACCAAATCGGTGGCCGGAAGACACAGGACTGAACTATTGATTGAAGAGCTAGGTCGGGGCCTCCAACCTAGCCTCCTCTCTGTGAGGGCACAAGACCTTTTTAACGATATGACCCTCTGCTGGGTAGGACCAGGCAGATGGATTGATCGCTCAAAAGGGCGGGGAGGACACGCCGCCAAGAAACCAGCTGTAAAGGAAAAACAAGAGGTGAGCAATTGGAACTTTAAGAAAAATCCCTTTCCCTCGATACTTCTTTCTAGTAGTACCTGAGCTATGCCCTCCCCTTGTTTTAAGGCAACCGGAACCACCTATAAGTAAGAAAGGAGAATGTAACCTATACTAACTATAGTGGTCGATTAGCTACGGGATATGGAATCATAAAAATAGAAAACCCTTACCACTGCTGTGCTGTTGAGTCTGTGTTGTCCCAAAGAGTTCATAAAACGGAGGTGCAAAATAACAAATGGGTAGGTTAGTTAGGGAACTGAACCCGGGCGGAACGAGGGCCGCGCTAGAGTCGGGTAGGTGCACTATCTGCAAGGCGTCCCTGTGCACTACTAAAGAATGTCCAATGGAAGTCTGATTGTGGAGAGGATGGTAACAGCAACAATAAGAGGCACAATTGAATTGGAGTATTGCAGGTGATGGAGTTCAGCGGCAAGGTACAATGAGTACAAGAAATGCTTGTTTAGCAAGTGGTGAAAAAGAAGAGTCTTACCGATGCCGTGATCACAGGTTTCCAAAAGGCGGCAGGTATAGGCAGTCCGTGAAGGAGGAAACAGGTCTGGTACACGGGTAAGTAGTTTTCCAAAAGCGGCAGGCAAAAGCAGTCCGTGAAGGAGGAAACAGGTCTGGTACACGGGGAAGTAGTTTTCCAAAAGCGGCAGGCAAAAATAGTCCGTGAAGGAGGAAACAGGTCTGGTACACGGGTAAGTAGTTTTTCCAAAAGCGGCAGGCAAATGCAGTCCGTGAAGGAGGAAACAGGTCTGGTACACAGGTAAGTAAAGTAGGATCGAAGACGGAACTTCTAAACACCGGGATGCAACTTTAATCAGAAGCAGCGTCTTGCCCGGTTCTGAGGTTTAAATCGGGAAGGAGAAAGGCGGAACCGGACGAAACCGAGGTTCACGCATCATCGCCTCTCTGCTGACAGCGGGAGGCGGAAGGCTGGGAATCGTAGTCCAACTTGCCGCGGAGCGCTGCGGAGTGAGCCGAAGTCACTATTTTCCAGGGCAGTTGCCAGTGGGCGTAGAATGGGTTTGCAATGTGACGCATACCCTTACGAAGGGCAATAATCCTCCTCCGGGCCTGCCGAGGTGTAACAGCATCCACCCCCAAAGGCGGCACCACTCCCCTACGGGCATGAAAGCGGCGAAGCAGGGCCGGAGCATGAATATTAGATAAAGGCTCCCAAGACCTATCCTCGGGGCCAAAACCCTTCCAGTCAACCAGGTAAAAAGGACGACCCCTCCGAAGTCGGAAATCCAGGATATCGGCCACCTCAAACTCATCATTGCCATCCACCCGCACCGGGGGTGGGCGGATCGGCAACCGCATGTTGACCAGACAAGGCTTCAGCAAGCTGACATGAAACACTGGGTGCTGTTTCCAGGACGAGGGCAATGAAAGACGCACAGCAACTGGATTTAAGACCTTAGTGACAGGAAAGGGTCCCACAAACTTGGGTAAGAGCATTTGTTTACCAGGCATTCTCAGGTTGTGTGATGACAGCCAAACCTTCATACCCACACGGTAGTCGGGTGCAGGTGTCCGATGCATGTCAGCAAATTTCTTAGCCTTTGCCTGAGCATGCAGCAGGTGTTGACGAACAACCTCATGAATGGACTTGAGGTCCCGAACACACGCATGAGCCGCTGGATTGTCAATGGGAAGATCAGGATCCAGGGGCAAGGACCGCGGATGGTGTCCGTAAAGTGCAAAAAAGGGAGATACACCAGAAGCGGTATGCAGAGAATTGTTATAAGCAAATTCAGCAGGTGGTAGCAACGCCAACCAAGATGACTGGAAACGAAGTGTGAGGCAGCGCAGGTATTGCTCGAGAGTGGCGTTGAGCCGTTCAGTCTGCCCATCTGTTTGTGGATGGAAGGCAGAGCTGAACCTGTCATCAATGCCCAGAGATGCCGTCAGAGCCCTCCAGAAACGTGATGTAAACTGCGGTCCGCGATCCGAAACCACAATAGAAGGCAGACCAAAGAAACGAAATACGTTCTTAAGGAACAATGAGGCCAAAGTCGGAGCAGAGGGCAAACCCACACAAGGAATGAAGAGCGCCATTTTTGTGAAATAATCAATTACCACCCAGATGGTATCAAAACCGTCCACCGGTGGCAGGTCCACAATGAAATCCATAGAGACCATGTACCATGGCTTGTGAGGAACCGGAAGTGACTGCAACAAACCCACAGGTTTAGACCGGGAGACCTTACATTAAGCACACACAGAACAGGAGGCCAGATAGTTAACCACGTCTTGTGACATAGACGGCCACTAGGCCCAACGACGGAGCAAGTCCAGAGTCTTCTTTTGGCCTGGATGAGCCGCTATCAAGGAGTCATGGGATAAAGCAAGGGCCTGGAGACGGGCTTTCCCCGGGGGCACAAACAGGCGGCCCTGAATATAGGGAAGTCCTTGTACCACATCAAGATTTAGGGCTACACATTCCTCTTTATGTGTATTCACCCAGACTGAGATTAAAGAACGGAGCAAAGGTCGTGGAGTACACGCACATACGACCCTAGAAGGCAGCAGAAGAGGGCAATCGGGTTTGCTTTGCTCCGAGTGAGAGGGCAGGCGAGACAAGGCGTCTGCACAAACGTTGAGACGGGCTGGCCTATACGTGATGGTGAAATTGAACTGGGAAAAGAAAAGGTGCCAGCGGGCCTGCCGGGCAGTGAGACACTTCATTGATTTGAATGCCAATAGACTCCGATGGTCAGAGAAGACAGTAACCGGATGACGGGCCCCCAATAGATGATGACGCCATTCAGAGAAAGCGTCCTTGACTGCCAGCAATTCTCTTTCCGTGATAGGATAGTTGCGTTCGTATGGTGTCAGCTTCCTCGAAAAGAACGCAACCGGATGAATCTCACCCGAATCCTGACAGGGTTGCGACAGAATAGCCCCGATGGCCATCCCAGAAGCATCAGCTTCCACAAAAAATGGTAGGAGCGGATCGGGATGTTGCAGCACTGGGCCTGAAGAAAAAGCCGCTTTTAAGGCCTCGAAGGCGGATTGCGCTTCTGGTGTCCATCGGTATGGCTGTTTTGAGCTAGTTAAAGCTGTCAAAGGAGCCGAGATGGTAGAAAATGAAAAGATAAAGCGCCTGTAAAAGTTCGAGAACCCCAGGAATGACTGTAGGGCTTTGGTTGTAGTAGGAACAGGCCATTCCAAAACGGCCTTAACCTTGGACTGGCTCATCCGGATACCCCGGTTGGTAAGGTCATAACCTAGAAACTCAACCTCCGATGAATTGAAGATACACTTCTCGGCTTTGACGAAGAGATGGTTCTCTCTCAGCCTTTGTAAGACGAATCTCACATGTTCGGTGTGTTCACTCTTGGATGAGGAGTAAATCAGTATATCGTCTAGATAGACCACAACAAACCGGTCCAGACAATCGTGAAAGACATCATTCATGAAGGCCTGAAAGGTGGCCGGGGCGTTACACAACCCGAAGGGCATCACTAGGTATTCAAATAACCCGTACCGGGTCTTGAAGGCGGTTTTCCACTCGTCCCCTTCTCTTATGCGAACTAGGTTGTAAGCACCCCGCAGATCAAGTTTGGTAAAGATTATAGAGGATCCTAGCTGATCCAAGAGTACAGAGATCAGGGGAAGAGGGTACTGGTTCTTGACTGTGATTGCGTTTAATGCGAAGGTCACCTTCTTTTTTAGGAACAAAAAACAGAGGAGACGCTGCCGGTGATCTCGATGGTCTGATGAACCCTGTAGCCAATGCCTTGTCAATGTACTCTTTTAGCACTTTGTCTTCTGGCAGTGTGAGCGAATAAACCCTGCCAGCAGGTATTTTAGCCCCCGGTACCAGGTCGATAGGACAATCATATGGCCTATGTGGGGGCAACTGATCTGCTCCACCTTTATCGAAGACGTCCCGAAAAGAAGCGTATTCCACAGGGATGCGAGGTTCAATGGCATTGGTAATGGCACCTATCAAGGCCATTGAGGCCACCAGGGCTTGACAGGAAGTACCGGAAATGCTACTAGTCTGAAAACATCTTTTGTTACAGACAGAGGAAGGAAATTGTACCACCTTCCTGGCCCAGTCAATGTCAGGATTGTGATGTTGTAACCACGGAATGCCCAAAATTACACGAAGCTGGGGGGCCTTAATTAGGTCGAATGTGAGTGTTTCGGTATGTCCATCGTCCGTCTGCATACGGACGAGAGACGTGCTTTGAGTAACCAGACCCGAGACCAGAGAAGAGCCGTCTACCGCATGTACGGCTTCAGGTTGTGGTTTAGAAACCACAGGAACGTTATTGCTTATGGCATAATCATAATCCATATAATTCCCAGTAGCACCGGAATCAATTATAGCCTGAGAAGAGAAAGAACAGTCAGTTGTAGTGGTAAATACCACTGGCAGAGTAACAGGTACGGTAATTGCCACATTCGAGTCCAAAGATAATACCCCCGGCGTAGGGACTCCTGCTATCGCCGGGTTCTGGCGTTTCCCGCCTTCTTAACGGGTCTTTTTGGACAATCCTTGAGTTGGTGCTCAGACGAACCACAGTACATACATAAATTGTTGGATCGACGGTGTTCACGTTGTGCAGGAGACAACGGACCACGTACTGCCCCTATTTGCATAGGTTCAGAAGAAGCAGAGGAAGGAGGATTAACGGAATCAAGGGGAAGGGGAACTGGAGTCACATTTTTCCGTTCTCCCTTCCTTTCAGATCTTCTAGCGTCTATTTGTAACACCAAATCAAGTAACTCCCCGAATGTGGTAGGAATCACTGGCACAGTAGCAAGGATGTCTTTTAACCCCTCAGACAATCCTTTGTAGAATACCGCAGATTTCTTCTCTTCCGGCCAATCCGTCTCAGCTGTCAACTGATTGAACCTAGTGAGGTATGTAAACAAGGAAGACGTACCCTGACGTAAATTTAAGAATTCTAGATCCGTGGCTTGTGACTTGTACCGGGTATCAAATACCCTATTCATGGCTGTAATAAGAGCGTCACAGTCATACAAAACATAGCTATTGGATTCAAGCAAGGGATTAGCCCAGGCTGCCGCCGTCCCTCCGAGGTGCGAAAGGACAAAGGCCGTCTTCGTGGTGGGATTGGGAAAGGCCGAAGGGCGACAAAGAAAATGCAATTTGCATTGGTTGATAAATGTCCGGTACTGCTTTGGGTCACCCGTAAAACGTTCCGGAGGAGCCAATGGGAATTGGGTGGCCATCAGAATGGGGCCCGAGGTGAACCCAGAGGCGGAGGCTGAATGGGCTCCAGAACCTGAGGCAGTAGCACCGGACGGATCAATTCCCAGAGTCTGGGGTACAGGAAAGGGCCTCATGTTGTCAATCCGCTGGTGTAAGGCATCATGTGCGGCAGTCATGTCTGCCCGTAGTTCGGATACCAAATGAACTAGAGTGGCCAACGGATCCGCTTCTTCCATGGCTTCTGATTTTTTTACTCACCGGACGGGAAGTAAACCAAATCGGTGGCCGGAAGACACAGGACTGAACTATTGATTGAAGAGCTAGGTCGGGGCGAACAACCTAGCCTCCTCTCTGTGAGGGCACAAGACCTTTTTAACTATATGACCCTCTGCTGGGTAGGACCAGGCAGATGGACTGATCGCTCAAAAGGGCGGGGAGGACACGCCGCCAAGAACCCAGCTGTAAAGGAAAAACAAGAGGTGAGCAATTGGAACTTTAAGGAAAATCCCTTTCCCTCGATACTTCTTTCTAGTAGTACCTGAGCTATGCCCTCCCCTTGTTTTAAGGCAACCGGAACCACCTATAAGTAAGAAAGGAGAATGTAACCTATACTAACTATAGTGGTCGATTAGCTACGGGATATGGAATCATAAAAATAGAAAACCCTTACCACTGCTGTGCTGTTGAGTCTGTGTTGTCCCAAGAGTTCATAAAACGGAGGTGCAAAATAACAAATGGGTAGGTTAGTTAGGGAACTGAACCCGGGCGGAACGAGGGCCGCGCTAGAGTCGGGTAGGTGCACTATCTGCAAGGCGTCCCTGTGCACTACTGAAGAATGTCCAATGGAAGTCTGATTGTGGAGAGGATGGTAACAGCAACAATAAGAGGCACAATTGAATTGGAGTATTGCAGGTGATGGAGTTCAGCGGCAAGGTACAATGAGCACAAGAAATGCTTGTTTAGCAAGTGGTGAAAAAGAAGAGTCTTACCGATGCCGTGATCACAGGTTTCCAAAAGGCGGCAGGTATAGGCAGTCCGTGAAGGAGGAAACAGGTCTGGTACACGGGTAAGTAGTTTTCCAAAAGCGGCAGGCAAAAGCAGTCCGTGAAGGAGGAAACAGGTCTGGTACACGGGTAAGTAGTTTTCCAAAAGCGGCAGGCAAAATCAGTTCCTGAAGGAGGAAACAGGTCTGGTACACGGGGAGGTAGTTTTCCAAAAGCGGCAGGCAAAAATAGTCCGTGAAGGAGGAAACAGGTCTGGTACACGGGTAAGTAGTTTTTCCAAAAGCGGCAGGCAAAAGCAGTCCGTGAAGGAGGAAACAGGTCTGGTACACAGGTAAGTAAAGTAGGATCGAAGACGGAACTTCTAAACACCGGGATGCAAGTTTAATCAGAAGCAGCGTCTTGCCCGGTTCTGAGGTTTAAATCGGGAAGGAGAAAGTCGGAACCGGACGAAACCGAGGTTCACGCATCATCGCCTCTCTGCTGACAGCGGGAGGCGGAAGGCTGGGAATCGTAGTCCAACTTGCCGCAGAGTGCTGCGGAGTGAGCCGAAGCCACTATTTTCCAGGGCAGTTGCCAGTGGGCATAGAATGGGTTTGCAATGTGATGCATGCCCTTACGAAGGGCAATAATCCTCCTCCGAGCCTGCCGAGGTGTAACACAAGTGTTTCAAAGTACTCAAGGAGGGTGGGAACACGGGGAAAAAACAACACTCGCTCAGAGCCCTTGAATTTCTGAAGTGATAACGGCCTGCACAGGCAGATTAAGTGCATATGGTACATTTAACAGTTAGGATACAACAAATAAGCCTGACGGCCTTTCTGCCTTATTTTCAAGTGCAAAAGAAGGCCTGGCCCCAGTAAGGCTCATAAGGGACACAGGCAACCAGTCGCAGCGGCAGGCGGGGACTAGCAAGGGAGGGGGAAGAGGGTAGGTGGGGGACAAAAGGAAGGTCTTGAGAAGCTTCCGGAACTTAAGAAGATCTGGCATAAGTCCGAGAGGGGCAGTGAGGCCATTCCAGAGGGAGGCTCCTGTCTAAGAATGAGATCTACCCCCACTCTCTGCTTGGAGAAACGTCTGATCTGCAGAAAGTTGGGGGTAGAGGACAGAAGGACTCTAGCAGGGAGGTATTTAGGGAGAGAGAGATGGGTGTAGCAAGGTCCCAGGCCCCAGAAAGCCTTGTGGATGATGCAGAGGGTCTTGAATTGGATCCTTGCAACCACCGGGAGTCAGAGGAGCGATTTTAGGGCTGGAGAGATACGGTCCCTGGGCTTGAGGCCAAGGATAGGTCTTGCAGTCCTATTCTGGATTAGTTTAAGAGGGTGTAGGGAAGAAAGAGGCAGATTGAGGAAGAGGCTGTTGTAGTAATCCATCCTGGAGAGAGCCAGAGATCTGGAGACATTGAGTTTCTGGCGGGAAGTGAGGAAAGGGAGAATGTCTCTGAGGAGGTGAAGCTGTAAGTGGGCCTTCTTGGCAAGGGCTGCAATATGAGGTGAGAAAAAGAGAGAGGAGCCGAAGATGACACCCACGTTTTTAGCCTCACACAAGTATGAGGGGAGGGGGCCCAGGGAGGGCAGCCAGAGGGGAGGAAGCAAGGAGTCGCAATGAGAAGGATTTCAGTCGTACTGGCATTAAGTCAGAGATCATTATCAGCACACCCTGCTTGAATAGCAGTCAGACAATCGGGAATGAGAGAGGAAGCAGAGGAGGAAGAGGAGGGAAGCTAAAAGGAGAGCTGTGTGTTGTCGGCATAACACTGGAAATGAGGAGAGAAGGTGGAGGGCAAGAGGGGCAAGGTATATGTTGAAAAGCCACGGCGAGAGGATCGAGCCCTGAGGGACGCTGCAAGTAGAGAGTGAGGCAGAGGAGGGAAAAGGGGCCAGTTGCACTTGGGAAGGCCGATTCGAAAGGAAAGAGGTAAACAAATCCAGTGCCCGGTCTGTGATGCCAAGGATATCACAAAGACAATTTCTGAGGGTGGAAGGATTGACCGTACCAAAGGCAGAGGACAGATCGAGGACAATGAGAACGGAAGAGTTGGAGTCGAGGTTTAAAAGCAAGTCATCACAGTTGTTCAGGGGAGCAGTTTCTGTGCCTCTGGCTGCTCTGAAACCAGACTGGTGGTTGTGGAGACAACCAACAGAATCGGTGTGATGGATTAGATAGCAGACAACCAACTTCTCCAAGAGTTTGTCCAAGAAGGGGGTAGTGGTAGTTAGTCAGGCAGAAAGGGTCCGCAGACAGCTTTTTTAGGAGGGGGGTGCACAAGGGAGTCCTTGAGAGGTAATGGGAAGGAACCAGTGGCAAAAGAGGGGTTACATAACTCAGCTAAGGAGGGAGCAAGAGCAGCAATGTTGTCCCTAATGTTGATTCATTATAAAAACTCAACTAGCAGAATTTCTCAGAGCCTACTGCAACCAGCTTCTCAAATAGAACAGATAAGCTGCAATGTAGTGCTGAACTCACCAACCCAAACAGCAAAATGGAGTACAGCCACTTAAGAAACCAACAGCTTTTACCATCTGAAAACCAAATCCAAGAAAGATGTGAAGACCTGATTGTTCTTGCGTAGTCTGCCGATAAGCAGTCTGTATCCCAGAGATCCTACAGGAATTATGCAAATCTAAAAAATAGTTCACAAGTTTTAAGAGATTATTTTGCAGACAGTCTGAAAGTATTAGAGGAGTCGAGGTCCTCGTTTGAGGTGTTGACCTATAATCCAGACAATGTTAAAGATCATTTATACCACGCACTGTCACCACCGCAGTGGCGTATCTTAAATGTAAGAGTGTGGGGGGGGGTGAGTTAGTAGGGTATAGTGTGAATGGGTATAGCGAGAGTTGTGATGTCCTGTTGACAACTTCAGTTCGGTTTGCACCGTTCGCTGAACTTGGGTGCATTTTACAGCACAGCAGATTCCCATGTGCTGTTGTGCAGGGCTTTGTGGTTTGTTTGTTTTGTCATTGCAGTGTGGTGAAGTGCATCCGTACTGCTGTGCAGAGAGGTGGTTGTGTTTGTTTTGCATTTGAGAAGTGGATGCAGACCTTGAGGTTTTAGGGTTGGGTTAGTGGGTGTTACACTTCGGGCTTCCCTGCGGGCTTCCTTGCAGAATACGACTCCTTTACAAGCTCCTCTGTGGAGCAGATACAGGTTTCCATGGCGACTATACAAACTACGACAGAGTCCGTGTCAGCTGACACGTCCTGTACGTGGAAGTCGTACAGCAAGACACGCCCCCATACGGCTTTAAAACCACCGTCTTTCAAGGGGCTTGTTGCTGCTAATTAGCATTACAAGCTACAGCGGTTACGTCCGTTTACTCCTTCGTGTTTCCTCCGCACGAATTCCTAATCTGCTTACCTGGTTCTGAGCCTTGCTTGGCTTCTGGATTGGCTTGCCTCCTCCTTTATTCCTGTCTTGCTCGCCTGACTTTTGACCTGGAACGTTATCAGATTATTCTTCCTGCTTCCTGCTGTCTCTTGCGGTACCTCATCCCAGCTAGCTGCTACCAGACACGACTCGTTGTCTTCTGTTTCCTGGACTATTATCCATCCTCAAAATACCCATATTCAGGTTGGTTGTCATTGGTTCAATACTTTAGGAAGTCTCTTTAGAATTATTTCCACTCACTGTGCTTATTCATATTTTGTAGATTCACCCCGGGGAAGCTCTACTCCAATACTTACGTAGGTATTTTCCTGTACTATACTGCTGTTCTGATTGCTTGGTTTATTCTCAATACTGTATAATATCTTTGTATTCCTTTGCAGCATTGGTATTGGCGGTGTGTGTTCTCCCCACTCTTTTATTCAATTGACACCTCTGTCTGTCCCAATCTAAACAGCGGAGAGGTACATTGTAGAAAAGAGCCCCTCCTTGAGAAAGCCTGAGTCTTGTACTCAGGGGAGCTGGGATGGAAGGCTGAATATGGGTTCTTGTACAACCATCATCTCCAAGGTCACTCATCCACGTCTTGGGCTTACTTCGGAGTGGTGAGTAACAGAATTAGCAGCCTCGAACAATGTCCACGGAGGCCAGTGATGCTTTGACTCAAATCGTGCAAATGGTTACGGATCTACGAACCGACTTGACCAATGCACAAGAGGCACTGCGCCAACGTATGGACACCATTCAGGCCTTGGTTACCACTCCAGCGCCACAGTTGGCCGGTGCTGGTGCTGCGGCTTCAGGATCAGGGTTTCCCCCTCTCCAGCAGGAATCAAACCCTATTATGCTTACCACCCAGTTTCCTCTAGCTCCTCCTGAACGCTTCCTAGGCGATCCTAAACAATAACGAACCTTCATCAATCAATGCAAACTGCATTTTTTGTGCCGTCCCACTTCATTCCCTACTTCTACTACAAAAGCGGCTTTTGTTTTGTCACATTTAGGAGGCGCTGCAGCTGCGTGGGCTAACCCATTGTTAGAATCCAACAGTCATGTTCTCTACAATTGTGATGCCCTTCTTGCTATGATGAGTAAAGTATTTGATACACGTTATACTACTCAAGCTACTGACCTGGAACTCTTAAAGCATCGACAAGGGAATAACTCCCTATTGGTTTATTTGGCCCGTTTCAATCAGTTGGTAGCAGAAACTGATTGGCCCGAAGAGAAGAAAACTGCAGTCTTCTATCAAGGCCTTTCAGATGAGTTAAAGGACATCCTCTCCACTGTTCCAGTAGTCCCACGGCATTTGGGGAACTGCTAGATCTAGTCCTTCAGATTGATGCCCGTAAATCCGAAAGACGTGGTGAAAAGAAACCTGCTTTGTTCAGCATGGTTCCAGCGGAGACATCGTCCTCTTCACTTCCTGTGCCAGAACCTATGCAGATTGGTGTGGTTAGGGGTCCACTCAGCCCTGCTCAAAGAGAATATCGTAGATCGCACAATCTCTGCATGTATTGTGGGGCCTCTGACAATTTACTGCCCGAATGGCCCAAAAAACCCAAAAGAAAGGCGGGAAACGCCAAATCCCGACAGTAGACCGAGTCCCTACGTCAGGAAGTTCACCTTTGGACTCTCCAGTACAGAACCCGAGCCATCTAGTCCGCCTACCTGTTACGTTTTCTCTGAGTCATGGTGCTTCATTCCAGACAACAGCAGTGATTGATTTAGGAATAACGGGCAATTATGTTGACCAATGCTTTGCCTCTATGTCAGGGATACCACTGATTCGCAAAGCTATACCTGAAACAGTGAATGCAGTGGACGGTTTGATCCTTGTATCCGGAATGGTAACTCACCAGACGGTTTCATTACGTTTGAGTACCGACGAAGGCCATACTGAAGAGATATAATTCGATATCATCAAAGCGCCGGCCTACAGGGTCATTCTGGGTGTTCCATGGCTGAAACTCCATAACCCTACCATCGATTGGTCGACATCTCAGATTCAGTTCCCTTCCAACATATGCAATACCCGATGCACTACATTGCTTGGAACTAGCCAGGATAGCCCTGTCAGGGCACTGGTATCTCCTACTATGCATATTGGAGCCGTTTCTAACAACGCTGTCTCTATGGTACCTTCTCAATATGCAGACTATGCGGATGTATTCGACAAAGGGGTGGCAGAGACTCTACCTCCACATAGGGTCTATGATTGTCCAATAGACCTAGTACCGTGGGTAAGGATACCATCCGGCAGGGTGTATTCACTCACTCTCAAAGAAGACGAAGTACTTAAAGAGTACATAGACAAGGCCTTGGCCATGGGATTTATTTGTCCATCCAAATCACCAATTGCATCACTGCTTTTCTTTGTTCCTAAGAAGGAAAGGGATTTACGTCCCTGTATTGACTATCGTGCATTGAATGCCACTACCATAAAGAACCGGTACCCCCTCCCCCTGATCTCTGTTCTCCTTGATCAGTTGGGATCCTCCAAAGTATTTACCAAGCTTGATCTCAGAGGAGCTTATAATCTGGTCCGTATGAGAAAGGGGGATGAATAGAAGACCGCTTTTAAAACACGTTACAGTCTATTTGAATACCTGGTGATGCCCTTTGGGCTATGTAATGCCCCGGCCACCTTTCAGGCATTCATGAATGATTTGTTCTATGACATCCTTGACCAGTTTGTTGTAGTCTACCTGGATGACATTTTGATCTATTCACGAAACCAGGAAGACCACGAACTACATGTCAAAACAGTGCTCCAACGTCTGAGGGATCACAAACTGTTTGTAAAAGCCGAAAAGTGCATATTTCACGCCTCGGAGGTGGAATTTTTGGGGTATGACCTTACTAACAACGGGGTGCGCATGAGCCAGCCAAAATCAGCGCGATCCTGGAATTGCCTGTGCCCAATTCAGTCGAATCTTTGCAATCATTTCTGGGATTTGCAAATTTCTATAGACGCTTCATCAACGGCTTTTCTGAAATCTCTGCACCTCTTACCTCCCTGACAAGTGCCAAGGTGCCATTTGTATGGTCTTCTGAAGCTCAGAAGGCTTTTGATCAGTTAAAAGCCACCTTCACTTCCGCACCTGTCCTCAAACATCCCAATCCCGATCTTCCTTTCTTTATGGAGGCTGACGCCTCAGGCTATGCTCTTGGTGCGTTGTTGTCACAAACCTGTCCTCACTCGGGCGAGATTCATCCTGTTGCCTACTTCTCTCGTAAATTGACACCTTACGAAAGGAACTACTCCATTACGGAACGCGAACTCTTAGCCATAAGAGACGCATTCTTGGAATGGAGACATCACCTTCTGGGGGCCAAACACCTTGTAACGGTATACTCGGATCACTGTAGTCTGTTAGCCTTCAAATCTATGAAATGTCTTACAGCTAGACAGGCGCGGTGGCATTTATTCTTTTCACAGTATCAGTTTGTTATCACATACCGTCCTGCTAAAGCTCAAGTCTCGGCTGACACTCTCTCACGCCTCCATGCGGGTGGCCAGTCCCAACAGGTCGAAGCACTTCCTCTCCTACCGAACAAAGTTGTGTGTGGGTGTTCGGTTCAACCCTCTTTGCGTTCGATCATCCTTGATTGGGTCTCAACCCATCCAAAAGAAATCGCTGATTTCAACCTAGAAGTAATTCAGGGTATGCCATTTATCCAAGGGCGCGTCTATGTACCATCAGGTCAAGCTAGAACCTTAGCTCCCCAGTGGTCCCACGATTCTTTTGTTGCAGCACACCCCGGAAGTCAAAAAACTCTTGAGGCCTTACGGCGATGGGCTTGGTGGCCTTCCATGGCTCGCGATGCAAAGGACTACATTTTGACCTGTTCCATATGCACTCAATGTAAGATCTCTAGAGCCAAACCAGTAGGCTTATTACAACCTCTGCCTGTTCCGTACAAACCTTGGCAGATGGTGTCAATGGATTTCATTGTGGAACTCCCCGACGTCCAGGGTCATGACACCATTTGGGTGATTGTGGATTATTTCACAAAATACGCACTGTTCATACCTTGTTCCGGCTTGCCTTCGGCTCCGGAATTGGCGAGACTCTTCATGACGAATGTGTTTCGTTTCTTTGGCTTAACCTCGGCCATTGTGTCATGCCCGTGGCCGCTGGCACACGCATTGGCAACCATCATGGACTACTTGGTAATCATTAACCTCCTAATACTCCTTGAAAAACTCCTTTTCACGCCTTGGTCTTTTATTTCCATTTGCTCAACTTTGGTTCTTTCTTATTTTATTCAATTAACTACATTTGCCATAATGCACCTGGCTACAGTCCTCAATTCCTGGCTATTCTCATTCATCGTTATTGGGACCACAATCCCCAGAAGCCCTAGCGGCCAGTGCTGCTTCCACCTGCTCAGGACCAGAGAGGGAGGAAGCAGATTGTCTTCAGGTGTGCTGCCCCAGGTGCTGTAAATTAGCCTGCCTCAGGGCAGGGCTGTATATAAGCAGCTGCCTGCAGGAGCACAGTGTCTTGCATCTTGAGTTCTCCCCGCTCCTGTTTGCCTTGACCCTTTACTTTGTATGCTGTTCCTGTTGCTGAATTTATCCTGTTTTGTTCCAGTGCCCTTTCGGGGCTCCCTGCCTTGCAGCCGATCACGCTCCGCTGCCTTCTACCTACAGCCCTTGTCCTCTGGGCTTCCTGCCTTTCAGCCTATTACAGTCCTCTGCAGCCCTCTAAAGTCAGCAGCCCTGCTCCTCTGGGCTCACTCCTTGCTGCCCTGCTCCTCTGGGCTCCTTGCCCTGCAGCCTGCCTCACTCCGGCTGCCTACAGTCCTAGTCCTCTGCAGACCGCCTTGCAGCCTGCCTCACTCCGGCTGCCTACAATCCTTGTCCTCTGGGCTCCCTGCCCTGCAGCCTGCCTCTCTCCGGCTGCCTACCGTCCTTGTCCTCTGGGCTCCCTGCCCTGCAGCCTGCCACACTCCAGTTGCCTACAGCCCTTGTCCTCTGGGCTCCCTACCGTGCAGCTTGCAACCTTCTGCTGTCTCCAAGCCCTTGTTCCCTGGGCTCCCTACCTTGCAGCCTGCACCTCTTCACTGCCTACAGCCCTTGTCTCTGGGCTCCTTCCTTGCAGCCTGCTCCCTCTGTTGCCTCCAGCCCTTGTCCTTTGGGCTCCTTCCTTGCAGCCTGTCTCCCTCCGCTGCCTACAGCCCTGCTCCTCTGGGCTCCCTACTTAGCGGCCCTATTCTTTTGGGCTCTCTGTCTGTCGCCTACTATTAATCTCTCTCTGTCCTGTTCTTCTGGAATCCCTGCCTTTCAGCCTACTACAGTCCTCCGCAGTCCAATACAGTTTGCCTGCACCTAGTGCCACTCTTAACTGCAGACCTGCTTCCTACTTTGCAGCCTTCTGTTTTCCTGACTGCTGCTCCTTGTTCTCTTCCTTGAGTCCTCTGTACTCCACCTTAGGTTAGCTATTTCAGTCTAACTGCCTTTGCTTCATTTCCTTCTGCTAGATTGCTCATTGACTTCCTTTTCGCTAGATATTTCGGTTCTTGTCTTCTCATGTGTCTTAGGTAATCCCTTTGTACAGAGCTTGCCTGTTGGTTTCCGGCAGGCAACCTCTGCCCCTTCCTTTGTCGCGTTTTCAGTGTTAAAGACACCCACTGCTGTTGTTCCCAGCCATGAGCATACAGCGTGGGCCTCTGTTATAGCAATCTGTGCAGAAGGCTGGAGTTTCCTAAGGTTCGTGGAACACTCTTTCCCATTTCAGCATACACCCCAAGAGGGAATCCAGTTTGTTTGTACCTTTGTATCTTTTGCCCCTTTTGGCTCACAGCTGCTGTTTCCTACTCTTCTTTCTTGTTTAACTCCCTGCTGTGTGTCCTTATCTGCTACCTTACTTCAGCACAGCCACCCAAAACCTACCTAGGTACCCTGTGCCACTCTTGACAGAGTGCCATTCCTGACAGAATGCAAGACCAAAAAGATTATTGTTCCATAGGCAGGAAGGGCACACACAGACCAAAGATGCTTTCTTTTCGGTTCAAGAAACCTCTGCAAAAATCTAAAGTTTTCTTAAGGACGGCAAACAAAAACCATAGTTTAAAAGACAGACTCGCCCTAGTAAACAAAGGTTTACAAGCACAGTACTACACTCACTGGCTCGCTGACCCTTCCATGTGTAACTACTATGACATTTGCAACTATGATCCGCAGTCTCTATCTATAGAAGAGCTACAGCAAGAAAATGAATTCCTGCAGATTTTGTTAGCCCAACCAGTGGAAAACACTCATGCGGTTTCTGGCATTTCTTCTGACACTACATTCGACATTCAGCCGGTACACGAACCTTGTATTCCTTTATCCCAGGCTAACCTGTCTCAGGACCAATGTCGTAACACTGCTACAGCCAAGAATATTGCACTCATTGTGGCAGACTCTCAACCAGAGTACGCTGTTGCCAAAGTGATATGCTCAAGATCAGCTTGGCAAGCTACATAACCTCCCCTGACTGCTGAAAACACTCATGTAACCGGACAAGGCATTCAGTATCCTGAGGTTAGTGCAGCTGGTCCTGGGTACAAAAGACCAATACTGAGCATCGGTTGTCTTAATGCTTCCCCAGTAACTACTAACCATGATAACTCTAAGGTCAGTCTTCCTATTGCAACACCCACATTTTCTGCTGCACCAGATTCTGAAGCTGTAGAACAGGCTAATGGAACATATCTGTTACAAGAACAACTCTTACGCCTTAAAAGACAAACCGAAGACCTCTATGATGAATTTGTCTATTTGCATAGTAAGAATCTAGCAAAGGGGCACAATTTACCAGACCATCTGACACTATGTCCACCACCCGACATTCTATCTTTAGAGTTTAACAGATTAAGGCCTGTACTGGTAACACAGAAGAGGATACAGACTTATACAGAGCCGTTGGAAGACCTGAACTTGGCATATACATACCAGTTAAAGCTTGACACCGCTCATTCACTTACTAGCCACAGTAACACAGGCTGTCGTATAGTAAAGAATGGACTCCTCCAGTGGGCCAGATCGCTCACACGGCCATTACACCAAAGATCAAGTGTAATCATCTGACTGGACATTCCGCTGAGTCAAAGGATTGTTCCATTCTTGCCCTTGATGTCAGTCCTTTACTCCCACTTACAGCCTCTACTGAAGTGACCAGATCTGAGATGTATTCTGCTTCTATGAACATTGGCACTCCTGACCAGGAGTCAGATCCTGAAACATACCCAGTATCTTTCTGTAATCCAACTTTGCCTACTGTCAATACCCCAGATCCATGTATCAACTTGGGCACCCAAGACATTGCAGGCCAGCCTTGGGAAGACTTACCCTTTCCTGGTTCTACATCCACCATGCTTCTTGTTACAAAATCTGCTAGCCCAATCTCTGCTGCTCCCCCTGCTAGTACTCCTGAATCTGCTACTGATGCCGCATCTCAAACCACTCCTACTGCAGTCGAAGCACCCCCTGCCTCTCTGCCTGCAAGGACAGTACCTGTTGCAAAGCCAGTTAAACGTTCTCCTATTAAGGCTACAGCTCCGGTAGATCCTGTTGGTGCCTCTGCAGCACCTAAACTACCAGTCACGACGCCATCAGTCTCAGTTGCGTCCCTGTCGGCTGGTGCTCCTGTGACACCTATACTTCCAGCTGTTACAGCATCTGAACTTCCTACTGCCATTCCTGATCTTCCTGCAACTCATGGTGTTCTTGCAACATTTGTTACTCCTGAAGTCTCTGTCGCAAATCTTCATGTTGCCATTGTTGCTTCTGACTTTTTGGACGACCGTCCTAGAGCAACCAATTCAGCTGAATCTCTGGTTCCACCTTTCAGCACTGTTCCATTGCCAGTCCTAAGGAAGGCCACTTCTTTCAAAGCAATATATGCCATGAAACCTGCAGTACATCTCCACAGTTCCTCAGTTCATGAACGCACTGTTGGATTTTGGGTCCCTAAGAAGTTGTCTTTTCTGAATTCTACCTCAAAGGTTCGAAACATTGGTAATGTCTCCTCCCTTCAAGACTCTCACCTTGCAGCATTAAACAGTTTTTGGTGCTTCATGATGTGCCTTTTCAGTATAAGACTCTCTCGCGGTGTGACAGGCCTTGGACGTGCTCTTCTTGTTGGTCAGTCTTCAGGGGGCCTGGAGAGGGGCATGGAGAGGGGCATACTGTCATGCCCGCGCTGCTGGCACACGCATTGCCAACCATCATGGACTACTTGGTACTCATTTATCCTCCTAATACTCCTTGAACAACTCCTTTTCACGCCTTGGTCTTTTATTTCCATTTGCTCAACTTTGGTTCTTTCTTATTTTATTCAATTAACTACATTTACCATAATGCACCTGGCTACAGTCCTCAATTCCTGGCTATTCTCATTCATCGTTATTGGGACCACAATCCGCAGAAACCCTAGCAGCCAGTGCTGCTTCCACCTGCTCAGGACCAGAGAGGGAGGAGGCAGATTGTCTTCAGGTGTGCTGCCCCAGGTGCTGTCAATTAGCCTGCCTCAGAACAGGGCAGGGCTGTAAATAAGCAGCTGCCTGCAGGAGAACAGTGTCTTGCATCTTGAGTTCTCCCCGCTCCTGTTTGCCTTGACCCTTTACTTTGTATGCTGTTCCTGTTGCTGCATTATCCTGTTTTGTTCCAGTGCCCTTTCCGGGCTCCCTGCCTTGCAGCCGATCACGCTCCGCTGCCTTCTACCTACAGCCCTTGTCCTCTGGGCTTCCTGCCTTTCAGCCTATTACAGTCCTCTGCAGACCTCTACAGTCAGCGGCCCTGCTCCTCTGGGCTCACTCCTTGCTGCCATGCTCCTCTGGGCTCCTTGTGCTGCAGCCTGCCTAACTCCGGCTGCCTACAGTCCTCGTCCTCTGGGCTCCCTGCCCTGCAGCCTGCCTCACTCCGGCTGCCTACAGTCCTAGTCCTTTGCAGCCCGCCTTGCTGCCTGCCTCACTCTGGCTGCCTACAATCCTTGTCCTCTGGGCTCCCTGCCCTGCAGCCTGCCTCTCTCCGGCTGCCTACAGTCCTCGTCCTCTGGGCTCCCTGCCCTGCAGCCTGCCTCACTCCGGCTGCCTACAGTTCTAGTCCTCTGCAGCCCGCCTTGCTGCCTGCCTCACTCTGGCTGCCTACAATCCTTGTCCTCTGGGCTCCCTGCCCTGCAGCCTGCCTCTCTCCGGCTGCCTACCGTCCTTGTCCTCTGGGCTCCCTGCCCTGCAGCCTGCCACACTGCAGCTGCCTACAGCCCTTGTCCTCTGGGCTCCCTACCGTGCAGCTTGCAACCTTCTGCTGTCTCCAAGCCCTTGTTCCCTGGGATCCCTACCTTGCAGCCTGCACCTCTTCACTGCCTACAGCCCTTGTCTCTGGGCTCCTTCCTTGCAGCCTGCTCCCTCTGCTGCCTCCAGCCCGTGTCCTTTGGGCTCCTTCCTTGCAGCCTGTCTCCCTCCGCTGCCTACAGCCCTGCTCCTCTGGGCTCCCTACTTAGCGGCCCTATTCTTTTGGGCTCTATGTCTGTCGCCTACTACTAATTTCTCTCTGTCCTGTTCTTCTGGACTCCCTGCCTTTCAGCCTACTACAGTCCTCCGCAGTCCAATACAGTTTGCCTGCACCTAGTGCCACTCTTGACTGCAGAGCTGCTTCCTACTTTGCAGCCTTCTGTTTTCCTGACTGCTGCTCCTTGTTCTCTTCCTTGAGTCCTCTATACTCCACCTTAGGTTATCTATTTCAGTCTAACTGCCTTTCCTTCATTTCCTTCTGCTAGATTGCTCATTGACTTCCTTTTCGCTGGATATTTCAGTTCTTGTCTTCTCATGTGTCTTATGTAATCCCTTTGTACAAAGCTTGCCTGTTGGTTTCCGGCAGGCAACCTCTGCCCCTTCCTTTGTCGCGTTTTCAGTGTTACAGACACCCACTGCTGTTGTTCCCAGCCATGAGCATACAGCGTGGGCCTCTGTTATAGCAATCTGTGCAGAAGGCTGGAGTTTCCTAAGGTTCGTGGAAAACTCTTTCCCATTCCAGCATACACCCCAAGCGGGAATCCAGTTTGTTTGTACCTTTGTATCTTTTGCCCCTTTTGGCTCACAGCTACTGTTTCCTACTCTTCTTTCTTGTTGAACTTCCTGCTGTGTGTGTGCTTATCTGCTACCTTACTTCAGCACAGCCACCCAAAACCTACCTGGGTACCCTGTGCCACTCTTGACAGAGTGCCATTCCTGACACATTGTTTCCGACTGTGGTACACAATTTACTTCACGGTTTTGGAAGGCTCTTACAGCTTCCCTGGGCATCGAGGACAGATATTCCTCGGCATACCATCCTCAGACGGATGGGCAGACTGAGAGAACCAACGCTATTATCGAACAGTACCTACGCTGTTTATGCCTTCAGTTCCAACAGTCCTGGTTTACTACCCTGCCTTACGCGGAGTTTGCATATAACAACTCTATGCATACGTCAACGGGGGTTTCTCCCTTATTTGCCCTGTATGGTGGTCATCCTAGGGCACTCCCACTTTATCCGGTACTGCCGGCTGTCAACCCAGCTGCAAGAGACTGCGTGAGAGATCTCGATAAGATTCATCGGGACGTAGGCTGTCATTTGCTCCGAGCTCAAGACCGTGCCAAAAAATATGCTGATGTGCATCGATCCCCGGCACCGGTCTATCGCAGCGGCATGAAGGTGTGGTTGTCGTCCCGTAACTTACGGATTGCGGGCAAACGTTTGCTTTTGCCTAAATACGTGGGACCCTATGCCATTACTGATGTTATAAATCCTGTGGCGGTCAAGCTCTCCCTGCCGCGGTCATGGCGTATACACCCAGTTTTTCACGTCTCCCTGATCAAGCCTTTCATCCAGGGAACTCGTCTATCTACACGTCCCTCGCCGATCTTGGTGGATGGAGAGGAGGAGTACGAGGTTTCGCGCATCCTGGATTGCAGGGTGTCTAGGGGTACGTTGTTCTACCTAGTGGATTGGAAAGGTTATGGGCCTGAGGACCGTACCCGGGAGCCTTTGTCCAACTTACATTGTCCGGAGCTTCTGAGGAGTTTCCATTCCGCCAGGGGGTTGCCGGTGTCTTTGGGGGAGGATGCTGTTACACTTCAGGCTTCCCTGCGGGCTTCCTTGCAGAATACAACTCCTTTACAAGCTCCTCTGTGGAGCAGATACAGGTTGCCATGGCGACTGTACAAGCTACGACGGAGTCCGTGTCAGCTGACACGTCCTGTACGTGGAAGACGTACGGCAAGACACGCCCCCATACGGCTTTAAAACCACCATCTTTCAAGGGGCTTGTTGCTGCTAATTAGCGTTACAAGCTACAGCGGTTACGTCCGTTTACTCCTTTGTGTTTCCTCCGCACGAATTCCTAATCTGCTTACCTGGTTCTGACCCTTGTCTGGCTTCTGGATTGGCTTGCCTCCTCCTTTATTCCTGTTGTGCTCACCTGGCTTTTGACACAGAACGTTATCGGATTATTCTTCCTGCTTCCTGCTCTCTCTTGCGGTACCTCATCCCAGCTAGCTGCTACCAGACACAGTACGCCTTTGCCCTCCTCACAGGTGGCTTTCTATCAACCATCCCGAACTCTCCTACGCCTTATCTGGATGGGTGTGTGCTCAGGTACATACATGTAGCTGGCAACTCCATCTCTGCTATTTGTAATAATTTTCTCCACGGCCTTGATTGGATTTTCCTTTTGTTGGATTTTGGGACATTGAGTGACTGTCTTGTGAACTTGTCTTCAAGTGCATATAAACGCTCTGCTGATTCTGCACCAACCCGGCACTAGTGCGACCCTCGTGCCGCTCGGGTTTATTTCCCTATACTAACATTCCTGTTTGTTGTTTTCTCCTATCGTTGTCTTCTGTTTCCTGGATAATTATCCATCCTCAAAATACCCATATTCAGGTTGGTTGTCATTGGTTCAATACTTTAGGAAGTCTCTTTAGAATTATTTCCACTCACTGTGCTTATTCATATTTTGTAGATTCACCCCGGGGAAACTACACTCCAATACTTACCTGGGTATTTTCCTGTACTATACTGCTGTTCTGATTGCTTGGTTTATTCTCAACAATGTATAATATCTTTGTATTCCTTTGCAGCATTGGTATTGGCGGTGTGTGTTCTCCCCGCTCTTTTATTCAATTGACACCTCTGTCTATCCCAATCTAAACAGCGGAGAGGTACATTGTAGAAAAGAGCCCTTCCTTGAGGAAGCCTGAGTCTTGTACACATGGGAGCTGGGATGGAAGGCTGAATATTGGTTCTCGTACAACCATCATCTCCAATGTCACTCATCCACATCTTGGGCTTACTTCGGAGTGGTGAGTAACAGTGGGGCTTTTCAAGGTAAATTTTGCTCTTAAATTGCTAGATTGGGCCAAGCAGAACACCAAATCGAAGATTCAAAATTACATTTGGAATACTTTTAGAAAATGTGATTCTATTCAGTTATCTAAAATAATTCACTGACAAATGTTTTCGAGAAAACTTCTTACTTTTCAGATTAAATGTTGTATATACTTTGGAAGTTATAGGACCACGTTAGGGGATCCCTAGAAATCTTAGGATATGTCGTCTGTGTAAGGAAAAGGACAAGATCGAAACTTTGAGGCTGTCATGACCTACAGAACGCGCCCCTTTTGGACTTCCTGGTCCTTGTCTCAACGGGGCTTGCACACCCTGGTACTCCCAACATGGCCGTCCAGTGTGAAACACCTGCCTCGCTCTACACGTTGGACGTAGCGTGTTATTTTAATAGACCACGCCACCCACGGCTCTGCGCGTCTCAATGCTATTGCGAAGTAGTGACCAGACTTGTGCTCCGTAGCTCGCGGTATTGCTCCCCTGATTCTGTCCCTACTAACTCAATTCCTAGTCCCTCTCCTTTCTTTCTTACTTCCTGGACTTGTGTGCTGAGTAGTGCACTTTCTTAATTTCCTGGATTCCTGGATCGTTGCATCCGGGAACTTTGAACGCACGCTGGAGTCGGAAGAGACTCGTGCAGCCTTATTCAAGACCCGATCCGTCCGCAAGAAGGCCTCGACCAAGAAATACAGCAAAGATTGGACTCAGGTGAGAAGGGGGAACTCCTTGACAGTTTGAGACGCCACCCGACCGAACTCGATATGGACCTGGAAGCGGCCGTTCAGGACCTGATGCGTGGCATGCAAGAACTAACAACCGAGGTACAGAATCTAAAGGCGGAAAACGCCGCTCTCAAACAATTAGTTCTATCCCGTGATCCTGCCAAAAAAGAAAGTGTGTTGCTGGGCGGCATAGTTTACAAATACGATGGGTCGGCAAAAACCCTTCGTGGATTCCTGGATTCATGTTTGGTCCACTTTACTTTTAAGCCCTACTACTTTTCGTCTCCCAGGGCTAAGGTGGGTTTCATAATTTCTCACCTTTCAGGAAATGCCTTAACCTGGGCTACGCCCCTCGTTAATTCCGGTGATGCTCTCCTAGATGACTATGATGGGTTCATACAGGCCCTTAAAACCATGTTTGACCGCCCAGAGCAGGTCTATAGTGCCCAGGAACGCCTGTTAGACTTTCAGCAGGGATCCCAGGATATGCTCACCTTCGTAACCCGATTCAAGCAATTAGCCAAGGAAGCTGATTGGTCCCCTGACACGAGTTTTACCCTTTTCAGGAGAGGAATGAATGAGGAGATTAAGGATGAGTTGGCCAGAGTGGCTCGCCCAAACTCATTCCAGGCACTAATGGACCTTGCCATGCAAATTGACTTTCGTATCCAGGAAAGGTAGGCAGAGAAGAAGAAATCCAGAGGAAATCCTCCGAAAGTGTCCTTTGAGAGCACCACCAAGACGGACACAAACCCAGGCTCAGTCACTGAACCAGAACCCATGCAGATAGGAGCCTTCCGTGGACCCATATCCCCGCAAGAAAGGATGAGAAGGATTCATACGGGGTTGTGCATGTATTGTGCCTCAGATAAACACTTGGTTAGGGAATGTCCTCTAGCCCCTCCTCGGCGTTCGGGAAACGCCAGCTCCCGATCCTAGATGGAGCAGAGCTTCGGGAGAGAGATGTTTGCTCCACATCAATTCCATCCTTGAACTCTCCTGGACAAAACAATTTGGTGATACTGCAGGCCTTCCTATCGCCCTCCAAGAATAAGACATATTCCATTTTGGCCTTTGTAGACTGCGGAGCTATGGGAATATTGATTGATCAAGATTGGGTTGTTAGTCATCACATTCCATCCTGCAGACTAAAGAGATCCAGCTTTCTATAAACCATCACCAAGAGCGGATTATATTCAACATCATTAAGTCAGCTCATTACCCCATGGTATTGGGTATGCCCTGGTTACAGAAGCACAATCCGTATATCAATTGGACAGCAGGATCACTATTCCTAGGTTAAGAGTTTTGTATGGCTCACTGTCTATTCCTGGATCCCTCCTTGACACCCCCTAAAGAACCACCAAGAGACCGGCAAACACCACTCATGGTTTCCAATATCATACAAGTCCCTGAGGCCTATCAGGGTTATGCTTATGTATTTTCAACTGCCATAGTCCAGGCCTTACCCCCTAACAGACCTGAAGACTGCGCCATAGATACAGATCCCTCAGCAGTGATTCCCTTCGGCAGAATGTTCATCCTTTCCGAACCTGAGAAAAAGGCCCTCCGAGAAGACCTGGATACCAACCTTGAAAATGGCACCATAAAACCTTCAAAATCTCCAGCGGGTGCTTCGTATTTCTTTGTTCCCAAGAAGGACACCAAGGAACTCAGACCTTGCCTCGACTATTGTGGCTTAAATCAATGCACCCTCAAAGACCGGTACCCATTGCCCTTGATCTCGGATATCCTGGAAGCTGTGAGAGGCGCCGTAATATTCACAAAGTTGGATCTCTGGGGTGCTTACCATTTGATCCGTGTCCAGGAAGGAGACGAATGGAAAACAGCCTTTAGAACACCCTTTGGTCACTATGAATATCTAGTCATGCCCTTTGGACTAGCAAATGCCCCCGCAGTTTTTCAACGTTTCATGGATAGGGTGTTCTCTGACATGTTATTCCTCTTCATCATTGTCTATCTGGACGACATATTGATCTTTTCCAAGGACCTTCTAAAGCATGAAGAACGTGTAAAGGCAGTATTACAACGACTCCGTGAACACAAACTTTTAGCCAAACCGAAAAATGCTTGTTTCACGTTACTTCTGGTCACTACCTAGGATTCATCCTTAGCCCAGAAGGAATTGGTATGGACCCTTCAAAGGTAAAGGCCATACTGGCATGGCCTGCTCCCACGTTCGTGAAACAAGTTCAATCCTTCCTGGGGCTTGCCAACTTCTACCAGAAGTTCATATCCACCTTTTCCGAGACCGTTCAGCCGATAGGTGCTCTCTTGAAGAAAGACACCCCCTTTATCTGGTCTACAACGCAAGATAAGGCATTCCAACGTTTAAAGGCAGAGTTCACGCAAGCCCCCATCTTAGCCCAACCCGACATAAATCGACCATTCCTAGTGGATACGGATGCCTCTAACTATGCCATAGGAGTGGTGTTGAAGCAGGAATTTGAGGATAAACTGGAACACCCCATTGCTTACCTTTCACGAATCCTGACTCCCAGTGATACACACTACTCCGTCCTGGAAAAGGAACTGTTAGCCATCCGCCAAGCCTTCACTGAATGGCGACATCTACTTCTGGGTGCTAGAAATCCAGTTTAGGTCCGCACGGACCATCGGAATCTTCAAATTCTACAGTCATTGGAGTGTAGGAACAGTCGTCAGGTGTGTTGGGCCTTCTTCTTTGCCCAGTACCAGTTCCACATCACTCATGTTCCCGGATCACAAAACCTGATTGCTGACGCCTTATCTCGACGTCCAGACTACGCATCCACTGAGGACAAGGCCTATCCTAAGATGTTTCCCCACACGATCTTTGTAGCTCAAGCAGTCAATCTCCTGAAAGAAATTCGAGTGCAAACCCAATCCTCTGATCTGTGGAGGGATATTTCAAGGAAGAATCAATGGAATCTAAGAGTCAAGGAAGGATATTTATTCAAGGACAATGCACTGGTCATTCCCCCACAGAAATTACAACAAAGAATAATAAACCTCTGTCATGATACCCTTCACTCCGGACATCGTGGCAAAACCAACACCCTCCGCCTCATACAAAGACTGTTTTGGTGGCCTGGAATGAAGACCGACGTACAGCAGTACATCCAAGTTTGTGCTATCTGTAGTCAAAATAAACATGATAACAAGAGACCAGCGGGTCTTCTACTGCAACCTACACTGCCAACAAGGCCATGGGAATTCATTGCTACAGACTTCATTGTGGAATTACCACCTTCCCGAGGATACACGACCATCATGGTTACCATTGACTTGTTCACTCATATGGCTCATTTTACACCCCTCTGTAAGCAACCATCCTCGTCTGAACTTGCTGGAATCTTTCTGGAACACATATTCTGCCTGCATGGACTTCCTTCCAAGATCATATCTGATCGAGGACCTCAATACGTCTCACGATTCTAGAAACATCTCTGTCGCATTTTGGGAATCCAACGCGCCCTCTCATTAGGTTATCACCCCCAAACCAACGGGGCCACAGAATGTGCTAATCAGACCCTGGAACAGTATCTTCGATGTTTTGCCACCAAGGTTCAGGATGACTGTTTGCTCCTGATTGTTACTCACCGGAATGGAGAGTACGTAAACAGGCCGGACCTCTATTGCTGGGGAGTTGCTTGAAGGAGCTAGGGTTGGAGCCTCCTACCCAAGCCTCCTCTCTGTGAGGGAATGAGCTCTTTAAACCGATATGACCACTTGCTGAACTGTACAGACAAGGGGACCGATCGATCAAAAAAGCGGGGAGGACAGACCGTCTCAAACCCAGGCTGTAAAGGAAAGGATAACAAGTTAATAATCTGCCAATAATGAAACTGGTTTATTCCCAAGACTATTCCCCTTTAGTAGTACCTGGTTTAATCTCCCCTTAAGCCAAAGGAACCGGAGTAACCTATAAAGTAGAGAGGTCTTAGTATATGGCTAACGTATAATTCTGCAGTATGGAAAAACCAAGAAAAACTATACTTTACCCCTGATGGAAATAGGATTGAAGTAAGAGTCCTGGGAAACAACGAAAGTATAAAATAAAAAATAGGGAGGTTAGTAAGGTAGCTATCCCTGAACGGAACGAGGGTCGCACTGGTTTCGGGATGGTGCACCACAGCAAAGCGTTCAAAAGATGCACTTACGAATGAAGTCGAATTCCACAGAAAATGGTGTTCCACTTAGAGTTTTTCTTACCGGAGTAGTTACTGTCTCAGAGTCCAGGAAGCAGGCAGGGGTCTGGTACACAGGCGGTCACGAAACACAGCAGAGTCAGTGTCCAAGAGTTCCGAAAGCAGGCAAGGGGTCTGGTACACGGGCGGTCACGAAACACAGCAGAATTAGTGTCCAAGGGTTCCGAAAGCAGGCAAGGGGTCTGGTACACGGGTGGTCAGAAAACAGTTCAATCGGGGATTCAGAATAAGGAGTCCGTGTGCAGGCAGGGTCGGTACACGGGAAAACAAGGACTTCACAATTCAAGATACCGGGAGAGCACTTCGGAAAGTATGCCGGTTGTAACTTTAAACAGAAGCAGCGTTCTGTATGCCGCTGTGGAATAAATAACAACAAGAGGCGTATCGTTTGAAAATGAGGCTCCCCTCTCAACGCCGAGAACTACAACGTAACAGGTTTTCTGGATACTGTAGTTCGTGTAGAAATTTGCCATGGCAGCTGCCAGCGCGATAAGAAGGGCGCATGTCGGCGCCGTAACCCTTTATGAAGGGCGATCACTTTCCTGTCCCTTATTTTGGTTTTAACCGGAATTCCCCAATTGTTCTTGCTCATACGAGAGCAACGAGGCAGAACCCGGGAAACGCGGCGCGGCCGAGGGCGAGGTGTAACAGCATCCACCCCCAAAGGCGGCGCAGACCCCCTCTGTGCATGGAAACGGCGTAAGAGAGCCAGAGAATGTATATTGCACAAGGCCTCCCAGGACCTGTCTTCGGGACCGTAACCCTTCCAATCCACCAAATAAAAGGGGCGCCCCCTACGGAGACGAAAATCCAGGATGTCCGCCACTTCGTATTCATCATCCCCATCCACCTGAATCGGAGGAGGGCGATCGGGCAGCCGAACAGAGGGTGGACAAGGCTTCAGGAGACATACGTGAAATACCGGATGTTGATTCCACGAGGAAGGCAAAGAAAGGCGTACAGCCACCGGATTAATAATCTCAATAATGGGAAAAGGACCCACGAATTTAGGTAACAACAAGCGTTTGCCAGGAATCCGCAAATTACGGGTGGACAACCAAACTTTCATGCCCACCTTGTAAGTAGGTGCCGGTTTTCTGTGACGATCCGCATTTTTCTTTACCCTGGCCTGAGCTAGTAGTAGATGAGAGCGAACCGTACTACGGGTCGTCACCAATTCCCTTACACAGCCCAAAGCCGCCGGGTTATCAATGGAAGCGTAGGATCAAACGGTAAAGATCGTGGATGGCAACCATATAGGGCAAAAAACGGGGAGACCCCTGAGGCGGTATGCATGGAATTATTGTACGCGAATTCAGCAGAGGGAAGCATCGTCAACCAGGATGCTTGGAAACGAAGGCAGAGACACCGAAGAAATTGTTCAAGGGTGGCATTTACCCTTTCGGTTTGCCCGTCCGTCTGAGGATGATAAGCAGAACTGAACCGATCGTCAATACCCAATGAAGCAGTCAAAGCCCTCCAGAAACATGATGTAAATTGAGAGCCACGATCCGAAACCAGGATGGCAGGCAATCCAAAGAACCGAAAAACGTTCTGGAGAAAAAGGGAAGCCAACACAGGGGCAGAAGGCAGACCTGTACAGGGAATGAACAACGCCATCTTGGTGAAATAGTCAATTACTACCCAGATAGTGTCAAAACCTTTCACAGGAGGTAGGTCCACAATAAAGTCCATGGAAACCATGTACCAGGGTTTGTGAGGCACAGGGAGCGGGCGTAACAAACCCACAGGTCTAGAACGGGAGACCTTGCATTGGGAACATACAGAACAGGATGCCAAATAGTCAATCACATCCCTTGACATGGTAGGCCACCAGGACCAACGGCGTAATGCCTCCAGCGTCTTTTGCTGACCCGGATGAGCCGCACATAGGGAATCATGAGACCAGGCTAGAGCACGTAATCGTGCCTGTCCTGGAGGCACAAATAAGCGTCCTTGGATGTAGGGTAGGCCTTGAACCACATCAAGATTGAGAGTCTCACATTCTTCTTTATGCGCGGAGACCCAATCCGAAATCAAAGTCCGCAGGCTAGGTTGAGGAGTGCAGGCACAAACAACGTTACCAGGTAACGAGAGCGGTTTGTCAGAGGTTTTGTTGTCAGAATGGAAGGCAATGCGTGACAAAGCATCTGCACAAGTATTCAATCGGGCCGGTCGATATGTGATTGTGAAATAAAACTGGGAAAAGAAGAGATGCCAGCGAGCCTGTCGTGCAGTAAGACATTTCATTGATTTAAACGCCAAAAGGCTCCGATGATCCGAAAAAACTGTGACCTGATGTCGAGCCCCCAAAAGATGGTGCCGCCATTCGGAAAAGGCGTCTTTTATGGCTAGGAGTTCCCTTTCTGTGATTGGATAGTTGCGCTCATAGGGCGTCAATTTTCTTGAGAAGAATGCAATCGGATGGGCTTCCCCTGAATCTGGACACTTTTGAGATAGAACCGCCCCAATAGCCGAGCCAGAGGCATCGGTCTCCACCAAAAATGGGAGTAACGGATTAGGGTGCTGTAACACTGGGGCGGAAGTGAAGGCTGCCTTAAGGGTGTCAAAGGCTCTTTGTGCCTCCTGGTTCCATTGATAGGATTTCTTAGAGCTGGTCAAAGCCGTCAACGGCGCTGATATAGAATGGATGAAGCGCCTATAGAAGTTCGAGAACCCCAAAAAGGATTGCAAGGCTTTAATTGACGTAGGAACAGGCCAATCCAAGACAGCCCTGACTTTAGAGCGACTCATTCTTATACCCCTACTAGTCAGGTCGTAACCAAGAAACTCCACTTCAGTGGAGTTGAAGACACATTTTTCAGCTTTGACAAACAGGTGGTTTTCCCTCAACCGTTGCAAGACGATTTGCACTTGCCTCGTGTGCTCCTCACTGGAGGGTGAATATATGAGGATATCGTCCAAATATACTACAACAAACTGATCCAAACAGTCATGGAAAATATCATTCATGAATGCCTGGAAGGTGGCAGGGGCATTACAGAGACCAAACGGCATCACCAGATATTCATATAGTCCGTAGCGTGTTTTGAATGCGGTCTTCCACTCGTCCCCTTTCCGCATTCGAACGAGATTATATGCCCCCCCTAAGGTCCAGCTTGGTAAAGACTACAGAGGAACCGAGCTGGTCCAAGAGCACTGAAATGAGCGGGAGGGGATATTGATTCTTTACCGTCACCGCGTTTAATGCCCGATAATCAATACAGGGGCAGAGGTCGCCCTCCTTTTTCGGAACAAAAAAGAGCGGAGAAGCCGCAGGGGACCTGGAAGGTCTAATGAACCCAGTGGCCAATGCCTTGTCAATATAGTCCTTTAATACCTTATCTTCTGGAACCGTAAGGGAATAGACCCTACCCGCCGGGACCTTAGCACCTGGCAGTAAATCGATTGGGCAGTCGTAAGGCCTATGAGGTGGCAATTGGTCTGCCCCTCCCTTGTCAAACACATCACAGAAAGACTTGTATTCAGGCGGGATTTCGGTTTCGGGAGATTTAGTGATGGCTCCAATCATGGACATAGATGCTACCAAGGCTTGACAAGAAGACTCAGAGGACACACTAGTGTCTAGGAAACACTTTTCGTTACACCCAGTGGAAGGAAACTGCACCGTTTTTCTTGTCCAGTCGATGGCTGGATTATGATGTTGCAACCAAGGGATGCCCAAGATGACCTGGAATTGAGGGGCTTTAATGAGATCGAAGGAGATCGACTCAGCATGTCCTTCCCTGGTTTGCATATGAATTAAGGAGGTATTTTGTGTGACTAGGCCAGAGACCAAGGATGTACCGTCCACAGCGTGAACAGCCTCGGGTTGGGCTTTAGAGACAACCGAAACGTTCTTACTTGTGGAGTAATCGTAATCCATATAATTCCCGGTGGCTCCGGAATCAATGATCGCCAATGAAGTAAAGGTACTATCTTCAGTGGTAAATACCACAGGAAGGCTAACAGGAACAGCAACAGCACCATGAGAGTCCAAGGAAAGCACCCCCGGCGTAGGGACCCTGTCTATCGCCGGGTTCTGGCATTTCCCGGCTTTTTGACAGGTCTCTTAGGGCAATCCTTCAAGAGGTGTTCAGCAGATCCGCAATACATGCATAAATTATGCGTTCTGCGATAATCCCATTGTGCAGAAGTCAAAGGACCTCTTACTGCCCCGATCTGCATAGGTTCTGGAAGCGAAGTAGAAGGAGAAGACTGTTCCACCTGCAGAGTAACAGGGGCTGGTGACTTGCGTTCACCCCTTCTTTCGGTTCTTCTAGCATCAATTTGTAATACCAGGTCTAATAGTTCACCAAAAGTGGTTGGAACCACTGGTACTGTGGCCAAAACGTCCTTTAATTCCTCTGACAACCCTATGTAAAACACGGCTGATTTTTTCTCCTCCGGCCAATCAGTTTCAGCTGCCAACTGATTGAATTTAGTAAGGTATGTAAACAAAGAGGATGTGCCTTGACGCAGATTGAGGAACTCCAGGTCAGTAGCCTGGGATTTATAGCGGGTGTCAAATACTCTGTTCATGGCCGTGATGATTCACAGCGGGTGTCAAATACTCTGTTCATGGCCGTGATGAGCATCACAGTCATATAGGACGTAACTATTAGATTCCAGTAACGGATTAGCCCAAGCGGCTGCGGTACCCCCAAGATGAGAGAGAACAAAGGCTGCCTTCGTTGTAGAATTAGGGAAAGCAGTGGGCCAACAGAGAAAATGTAATTTGCACTGGTTGATAAACGTGCGATAATATTTAGGATCCCCAGAGAATCGTTCTGGGGGGGCCGGTGGGAATTGAGTAGCCATAAGCACAGGGGTAGTCGTAAAGCCAGAGGCAGAGGGTATGGGACCGGTTGAACCTGATGCCGTAGCAGCAGACGTATCCACCCCCAGGGTGTGGGGGCTTGGGAAACTCTGCAAATTGTCGATCCTTTGATGGAGAGCACTATGTGCGGTTGTCATATCAGAACGAAGTTCAGATACCAAGCGAACCAAGGTGGTTAAAGGATCAACTTCTTCTGTTTCTGTTACTCACCGGAATGGAGAGTACGTAAACAGGCCGGACCTCTATTGCTGGGGAGTTGCTTGAAGGAGCTAGGGTTGGAGCCTCCTACCCAAGCCTCCTCTCTGTGAGGGAATGAGCTCTTTAAACCGATATGACCACTTGCTGAACTGTACAGACAAGGGGACCGATCGATCAAAAAAGCGGGGAGAACAGACCGTCTCAAACCCAGGCTGTAAAGGAAAGGATAACAAGTTAATAATCTGCCAATAATGAAACTGGTTTATTCCCAAGACTATTCCCCTTTAGTAGTACCTGGTTTAATCTCCCCTTAAGCCAAAGGAACCGGAGTAACCTATAAAGTAGAGAGGTCTTAGTATATGGCTAACGTATAATTCTGCAGTATGGAAAAACCAAGAAAAACTATACTTTACCCCTGATGGAAATAGGATTGAAGTAAGAGTCCTGGGAAACAACGAAAGTATAAAATAAAAAATAGGGAGGTTAGTAAGGTAGCTATCCCCGAACGGAACGAGGGTCGCACTGGTTTCGGGATGGTGCACCACAGCAAAGCGTTCAAAAGATGCACTTAGGAATGAAGTCGAATTCCACAGAAAATGGTGTTCCACTTAGAGTTTTTCTTACCGGAGTAGTTACTGTCTCAGAGTCCAGGAAGCAGGCAGGGGTCTGGTACACAGGCGGTCACGAAACACAGCAGAATCAGTGTCCAAGAGTTCCGAAAGCAGGCAAGGGGTCTGGTACACGGGCGGTCACGAAACACAGCAGAATCAGTGTCCAAGAGTTCCGAAAGCAGGCAAGGGGTCTGGTACACGGGTGGTCAGAAAACAGTTCAATCGGGGATTCAGAATAAGGAGTCCGTGTGCAGGAAGGGTCGGTACACGGGAAAACAAGGACTTCACAATTCAAGATACCGGGAGAGCACTTCGGAAAGTATGCCGGTTGTAACTTTAAACAGAAGCAGCGTTCTGTATGCCGCTGTGGAATAAATAACAACAAGAGGCGTATCGTTTGAAAATGAGGCTCCCCTCTCAACGCCGAGAACTACAACGTAACAGGTTTTCTGGATACTGTAGTTCGTGTAGAAATTTGCCATGGCAGCTGCCAGCGCGATAAGAAGGGCGCATGCCGGCGCCGTAACCCTTTATGAAGGGCAATCACTTTCCTGTCCCTTATTTTGGTTTTAACCGGAATTCCCCAATTGTTCTTGCTCATACGAGAGCAACGAGGCAGAACCCGGGAAACGCGGCGCGGCCGAGGGCGAGGTGTAACACTGATACCCGTGGCTGAATTCGCCTACAACAATTCCGATCATTCAGCACTTAAGACCAGTCCCTTTTATTGTAGCCAAGGTTTCCATCCATCGGTTCTACCCTCTGTTCTCCCTCATCCCACACCGGTACCTACTGTCGACTCCTGGATCGAAACCCTCATCAACGTACACCAGGAGGCCAAAGAAAACTTAGAGAAGGCCAGAACACAGACTAAGAGGTATGCGGATTCCAAAGGAAGACCAGTGCCTTCTTATGCAATTGGTGATCAAGTCTGGTTGTCCTCGAAATTACTACCCCGACATCTACGGCCAAACAAGTTGGCCCCTCAGTACTATGGTCCATTTCCCCATCAAGGAAATTATAAATCCAGTCTCATACCGGATCAAACTACCAGACTCCTGGAAGAAAATTCACCCAGTTTTTCACACATCCATATTAAAACCCTACATCCAATCCTCCCGGAAATCCTGCAGACCCCCTCCTCTGCTGGTCGACAACCAACTGGAATATGAAGTGTCCCGAATATGCGACTCCAGGTATAAACGGGGTCCGCTTCAATACCTGGTTGAATGGAAGGGATATCCTCCTAGTGAAAGAACCTGGGAACCACTTTCTAATCTCAAGGCCCCTCGACTGCTCAGAAAATGTCACCTCATACACCCGGGTAAACCTGGAAGAACAGGTCTTCGGAGGAGGCATGCTGTCATGACCTACAGAATGTGCCCCTTTTGCCCTCCCTGGTACTCCCAACATGGCCGTCCAGCATGAAACACCTTCCTCGCTCTACACGTTGGTGTCATGTCTGCTGGACATATCTCTGGACCGGGAACAACCTCTCCATAAAGAATGAGTTACGCCCTTAGAACCGCTAGACTGTTCTATTCGAAATGGAGGTTGTTCGATGCATTGCCAGGAAAACGACGTCTGCATTTTTCACGTCGTTAAATTCACATGACTTAGTTCTGTCACGTGTGTCACGGCAGAACGTACATAAGCAGTGTGGAAATGTCGATCGCTGCTTCTGATTAATTCATTTTTTGCCGTTTTGTAGCTGAACTCTGAACCTGCGTCCTCGCATTCCCTTCAGCAACTTCTTTGGCCTTTTGTAGCATGTTTTCCTCCACACACTAATTCCTGGAGCCTTGTATCCTGTTTGTGTGCCAAATCTCCACGCGGACGCTGTCTCCAAGCGCGGCTGTCCTGGGCTGCGTGTATCCTGTTTGCATGCCAAATCTCCACGCGGACGCTGTCTCCAAGTGCGGCTATCCTGGGCTGCGTGTATCCTGTTCGCGTGCCAAATCTCCACGCGGACGCTGTCTCCAAGCGCGGCTGTCCTGGGCTGCGTGTATCCTGTTCGCATGCCAAATCTCCACGCGGACGCTGTCTCCAAGCGCGGCTGTCCTGGGCTGCGTGTATCCTGTTCGCGTGTCAAATCTCCACGCGGACGCTGTCTCCAAGCGCGGCTGTCCTGCGCTGCATGTATCCTGTTCGCGTGCCAAATCTCCATGCAGACGCTATCTCCAAGTGCGGCTGTCCTGGGCTGCGTGTATCCTGTTCGCGTGCCAAATCTCCACACTCGCACGCTGTCTGCAAGTGCGGTTGCCCTGGGCTGCGTGTATCCTGTTCACGTGCCAAATCTCCACGCGGAAACGCTGCCTCCGCTGTCGCGTGCAATCCTGCACGTGGTTTTCTGAACTACTTTGAACCTTTGGTACCTGTGATAGTTAACAGGTGAACTTCTATTTTTGTTCTTCGTGGGAAAGGAAGTATTTCATGAACTAGTGGAAGGTGATTGTGCACAGTACTTTGGATGCTATCCTGTGGTGCTGTTACAAAGTTCGTTGGTCGTGTAGAGTATGAACAACCCCTCTGTCCCCAAGAAACACCCTGACAACACCAGAAATACTGTCAGCGTGATTATTAAGGCCACAGGTGGAAGTCCCCAAGCCAGGACGCGGGACAGCCGGAAGAACCCCTTGAGCGCTGTAAGGCAAGGTACAATGGTTATGTAAGTAGGAAAGCAGGACACAATCTTCCCAAATGCAAATACCAAAACACTGGAATACCTGTGAGGACTTGTGTCTTTCCCAAGGCTGAAAGAGGCGTGAACCTCCAGACTGTGGCTGGACAAGGCTGTAAGGTAGAGCAGGTAACCACCTATCGTAGGACCGAGGTCCTAATGAAGCACGTGATCCGTAGAGAACTCCAGGCAGTCCGAGGTCAGAAAACAGATGATTCAATGTTCCAGAGCCAATGAAGGGTTAAGCAAGGACAATCCGTGTAACAAGCGTAAGTCGGCAATAGGCAATCCAAGTTCCAGAGTCAGTGAAGGGTTAAGCAAAAACGATCCGTGGAGCAAGCGTAAGTCGGCAATAGGCAAACCAAAGTTCCAGAGTCAGTGAAGGGTTAAGCAAAGACGATCCGTGGAGCAAGCGTAGGTCAGAATAGAACAGGTCCTTGAACGAAGAGAGAGCGTCACGTGATCCTAGTTGAAACAGCTGTGAAGCAACGCCTTCGGTTTTCAAACTCCTTTTATCCCTGGAAGGGACGCACGTGACAGTATCACGTGAGAAGTGAACCGAAAGGGTTGTAGCGTTGCTAGGTAACTAAGAGTCACTTGATCCGTGATGCGGCGGGCAGCACCGGTCTCCGCGAAGGATGTGAGTTCCTGGAGTGAAGGAGTCTCCACTTGGTTTGCCACAGCCGTGAAGGGCGATAAATGCCAGCTTCGCCAAACATGCCATGCCGTGCCCTGTTGTGTGAAACGTGAGTGGGAAACGAAGTACATGGATCTGAGCGTGTGTGCCGGGGAGCGCGGATAGAGGTAGACGCGGAGGGGCGTGTCCTTGACTTAGTAGGAAGCGGTGTGACAGAATCCCCCCTCAAAGGCCCATGACCACGTGGGCTAGCAGGGTTGTCCCTATGAAACCGCGACACCAGAAGCGGAGCCCGGACATCCCGGGAGGGAACCCAGGAACGATCCTCGGGACCATAGCCCAGCCAGTCCACCAGATATTGAAGGCGACCCCGATGGTAACGGGAACCAAGGATAGCACTAACCTCAAAAACGTCCTGGGAAGACACAGAGACAGGGGCAGGGGCAGGCGGGACAAGGTACGGTTTGAGGAGAGAGGTATGGAACACCGGGTGGATCCGCCAGGAAAGGGGAACAGAGAGTTTGAGAGCCACGGGATTCAAGACCTTGGTAATCCGGTAAGGGCCCACAAAACGGGGCAACAGTTTGCGACAAGCAGGGATCCGCAAATGTCTGGTCGACAGCCACACCCGGTCGCCCACCTGATACTCCGGATCCTTCGCCCGCTTGCGGTCAGCCTTAGTCTTCATCACCGCTTGGGCTTCACGGAGATGGACCAGTGTCTGGGCATGCACACCGGCCAGATCGCGCACACAGGCATTAGCAGCAGGAGTGGCAGAGGGGAAATCAGGGAGCGGCAGGGTGCGCGGATGTTGTCCATACAGAGCATAAAAGGGGGAGAAACCAGTGGTCGAATGACAGGAGTTGTTATACGCAAATTCAGTGAGGTATAACAGTCTGGACCAGGAGTCTTGGTACTGAAGGGACAGGCACCGCAAGTACTGCTCTAGAGCCTGATTCACCCTCTCGGTCTGCCCGTCGCTTTCAGGGTGATAAGCCGAAGAGAAGCGAGCATCTATACCCAGGAGTTTGGTGAGAGCGCGCCAGAAACAGGACGTGAACTGCGATCCACGGTCTGAGATGATGACCTGCGGTAAACCAAAGAGACAGAAGATAGTTCTAAAGAACAAGTGAGCCAGGGTTGGGGCAGACGGTATGCCTGTGCAGGGGATAAAGCGGGCCATTTTGGTGTACGAATCGACGATAACCCATATGGTATCGTAGCCTTGTCTGCGGAGCAGGTCGGTGATGAGATCCATAGAGATGGTGTGCCAATGCCTGGGAGGTACCGGTAACGGTAAGAGTAGCCCTAAAGGCCGTCCCCTGCGTGGTTTGCATTGTGCACATATGGAGCACGTGTTAACATAATGTTCAATGTCTTTCCTCATGGAGGGCCACCAGCACCAACGTTGTAACAAGTCTAAAGTGCGTTGTTGCCCTGGATGGCCGTTTATAGCAGCATCATGTGACCAGGCTAGTGCCTGGTTGCGTACATCGCATGTAGGGAGGAACAATTTGCCTTGGATGAATGGTAACCCCTCGTGAAGGGCAACATCCCATTCGGTGAGTGCATGAGGATTTTGGGAAACCCATTGTCTAATGTCGGTAAGCATGGTGGGAGATGGCATACACATACAGATAATATGGCCTTTTCCTAGTAGTGTGTCGGGGAACAGAGACAATGACTCCCCACCAGGAGAACGGGATAAAGCATCAGCCTTGCCATGGATGCGACCTGGTCTGTGTTTGACTACAAAATCAAAGGCGGCAAAGAACAAATGCCAACGCACCTGCCTGCTGTTTGCACATTTCAGGGAGGCCAAGTCTTGTAAGTTTTTGTGGTCTGTATATACCACCGTCTGATACTTTGCCCCCATGAGATGATGTCGCCACGCTTGTAGAGCGTCCTTGATGGCCAATAACTCTTTCTCGGTTACAGTATAGTGTGATTCGGCTGCCGAGAATTTTCGTGAGTGATAGGCTACCGGATGCAAACAACCCGTGGTTGGGCAAGGCTGAGACAGTACCGCACCTAGAGCAAACGAGGAGGCATCTGCCTCCAGAATGTAGGGGAGGTCGGGATCGGGGTGTTGCAAAACAGGGGCAGAAACGAACCTGGCCTTGAGTGCCTCGAAAGCCTTCTGATGTGTAAGGGTCCAAGAGAACGGGACAAGAGGGCTGGTCAAAGCGATCAGAGGAGAAACGATAGAAGAGAAGCCGGCGATGAATCGCCGGTAAAAATTAGCGAAGCCGAGAAAGGACTGGAGTTGTTTGATGTTAACGGGAGTTGGCCATTCAGTGACAGCACGAACCTTAGACAGGTTCATGGACAAGCCCCCAGGGGAGATGTGAAAACCCAGAAACTCCACTTCCTTTGAATGGAATAAACATTTTTCATGTTTGGCGAACAAAGCGTTTGCCTTGAGGCGAGAGAGTACCTCTCTAACATGACCGACGTGTTCCTCCAGGGAGGATGAGTAGATCAAAATATCATCCAGATATACCACCACGAACGTATCCAGGATGTCCGAGAATACGTCATTGATGAATCGTTGGAACGTCGCGGGAGCATTACAAAGCCCAAAGGGCATTACTGTATATTCGAATAAACCCTGTCAGGAGCAGAACGCCGTCTTCCACTCATCCCCAAGCCGCATACGAATCAGGTTGTACGCTCCTCTTAGGTCCAGCTTGGTGAAGACAGAAGCCTTAGTCAACCTGTCCAGCAGCGTGGATATGAGCGGAAGCGGGTACCTGTTTTTTACGGTGATGGAATTTAACCGTCTGTAGTCCACACATGGACGAAGATCGCCCTCCTTCTTTGGCACAAAGAAGATCGGACTGGCAGCTGGAGAACAAGAAGGCCGTATGTGACCCAACTTCAAAGCCCGATGTATGTATTCCTTAAGGGCTTGCTCCTCTGACTGTGACAACGAATAGACCCTACCCCTGGGAATGGGAGCCTCTGGAACCAGGTCAATCGGACAATCGTATGGACTATGTGGGGGTAGACCCTCAGCAGTGGCTTTATCAAAAACCATATGGAAATCGTGGTAGGCAACGGGTATGTTAGCTGTAACGGCCCCCACGGCGTGCGAAAGCACAGGGTCTGGAACAATGTCATCGATATGGGTGGCAGCCATGGCACCAAGGATCGTGGCAGGAGTGGACAGCGGGTCAGCTTCGATGAGACAAAACTGCTGACACACCTCGGATTCGAACGTGACTTGTCCGTCTCCCCAATTGATCAACGGGTTATGTTGCCGTAACCAGGGTATTCCCAATATGATGCCGAACTGTGGTGTATTGATAAGATCAAACGACATGGTTTCCCTATGGATGTTTTGTATCACCACTTCCATCGGAGCAGTCTGGAACCTGATTGGGCCGGAAGACAGGGAAGTGCCGTCCACGGCGTGTACAGGTTCTGGGTGTTCTTTCCTGACCAGGGGCAGATTGAGACGATGGGCCAAGGGAATATCGATGAAACAACCAGTGGCCCCAGAATCAACTGCAATATGAACTATGTGTGCGATCTCCCTAGTGGGCTTCAGTAGGGCGTGAACTACCACTGGTCTGACAGGCCCGAAGGTGGGTTCAGAGGGGGTCATAGACAGGCTCGCCGGTGCCCCCTGTATCATGGGCGAGCCTTCTAAAAAACCGAGGTTTTGTTCTTGGGGCGTCGGGGGCATTCCCTTACATAGTGTCCGTTTAACCCGCAATAAAAACAGGCATTATCGTTTCTCCGACGTTCTCGTTCGGATGGTGTTATCGGACTACGGATACCGCCTACTTGCATGGGTTCAGCAGGGGTGGTAGAAACGGAATGTCCAGATTGACTAGTGAACGTTGTTTCGGCCCTTCTCTCGGATCTCCTTGCGTCAACTTGCAAAGCAAGATCCACCAGATCCGAAAATACCGAGGGAAGGGCAGGAACCACTGAGAGTGCATCCTTCATGGCGTTGCATAGGCCACGATAGAATACGATTTCCTTTTTCTCCTCTGGCCAGGATGTTTCAGCAGCGAGTTGGTTATACCTAGTAATGTATTCTATCAATGATTGTTTACCTTGTGTTAGATCCAGGAGTTCGAGATCCCTTGATTGGGCCTTATAGCGTGTATCAAAGACTTTGGCCATTTCTGATACAAGAAGATCAAAATCATATAGAGCGGGATGATCGTTCTCCAGCATTGGGTTCACCTAGGTGGCCGCCACCCCAGACAAATGGGACAGAAGAAACGCGGCCTTTGTAACAGAATCGGGAAACGCTAAGGGCCTGCACAAGAAATGTAATTTGCATTGATTAACGAAAGTACGATACTTCCGAGGGTCCCCCTGGTAGCGTTCTGGCGCAGCAAGAGGGACAGGTGTAGGAAGCAATACAGGAGTGGGTGCAGGGGCCGTGACAGGTGCTGGTTGGGCTGGGGGAACTGTGTCCCCGAAATCGGCATCCGTGGGTAATGGGAAACGTGTGCTTTGTAGGGCGTCCAGACGGTGATGTATGGCTGTCGTGGCGGTAGCCATGTCAGTTCTGAGGGCCGCCACTGCCTGCAACAAAGCGGTCACTGGATCCCCGGCGGAGGGATTCATACTCTGGACGACCAAAAAGGCTTCACAGTCTGTTACGAAGTTCGTTGGTCGTGTAGAGTATGAACAACCCCTCTGTCCCCAAGAAACACCCTGACAACACCAGAAATACTGTCAGTGTGATTATTAAGGCCACAGGTGGAAGTCCCCAAGCCAGGACGTGGGACAGCCGGAAGAACCCCTTGAGCGCTGTAAGGCAAGGTACAATGGTTATGTAAGTAGGAAAGCAGGACACAATCTTCCCAAATGCAAATACCAAAACACTGGAATACCTGTGAGGACTTGTGTCTTTCCCAAGGCTGAAAGAGGCGTGAACCTCCAGACTGTGGCTGGACAAGGCTGTAAGGTAGAGCAGGTAACCACCTATCGTAGGACCGAGGTCCTAATGAAGCAAGTGATCCGTAGAGAACTCCAGGCAGTCCGAGGTCAGAAAACAGATGATTCAATGTTCCAGAGCCAATGAAGGGTTAAGCAAGGACAATCCGTGTAACAAGCGTAAGTCGGCAATAGGCAATCCAAGTTCCAGAGTCAGTGAAGGGTTAAGCAAAAACGATCCGTGGAGCAAGCGTAAGTCGGCAATAGGCAATCCAAAGTTCCAGAGTCAGTGAAGGGTTAAGCAAAGACGATCCGTGGAGCAAGCGTAGGTCAGAATAGAACAGGTCCTTGAACGAAGAGAGAGCGTCACGTGATCCTAGTTGAAACAGCTGTGAAGCAACGCCTTCGGTTTTCAAACTCCTTTTATCCCTGGAAGGGACGCACATGACAGTATCACGTGAGAAGTGAACCGAAAGCGTTGTAGCGTTGCTAGGTAACTAAGAGTCACGTGATCCGTGACGCGCCGGGCAGCGCCGGTCTCCGCGAAGGATGTGAGTTCCTGGAGTGAAGGAGTCTCCACTTGGTTTGCCACAGCCGTGAAGGGCGATAAACGCCAGCTCCGCCAAACATGCCATGCCGTGCCCTGTTGTGTGAAACGTGAGTGGGAAACGAAGTACATGGATCTGAGCGTGTGTGCCGGGGAGCGCGGATAGAGGTAGACGCGGAGGGGCGTGTCCTTGACTTAGTAGGAAGCGGTGTGACAGGTGCACCAACCCGGTATCTAGCGTGAGCCTCGTGCCGTTCGGGATAAGTCTCCCTTACTAATCTTCCCCTCCTTTGTCGTTGGTTCAACTCCTGGTTTCTTCAAGAGACTTTCGTTGCATCCTTCACTTTTTGCCATAAGGTCAGTGTTTTGAATTAATGCTAATACTGTGCTATCATAGCGAGTTGAGTTTTGGACAGTTTCTTATGATACTTTATCTATCCTAGGCTGACTTCCGATACAATACCCACGCCCTTTCCAGTGATCCATCTCTCTGCCTGTTTCATCAGTCAGAGAATTGTATCATTTGGAAGGTCTAATTTGATTTAACTACAATCAAGTTGTGTGAAAAAGGATCCGGAAGAGCCCTACCAATTGTATCCTTTTTTGGTTACCGTATCCTTTTCAATTGATACATTGGTGATTCATGACAGAATCAGAAGCCATGGAGTGCACGGATCCTTTAACTGTTTTGACTCAGTTAATCACTGACTTGAGAAATGAAATGATTACGGCACAGGACATGCTACGGCATCAAATGGATGTTATGCAAGATGCCATGTATGCCACTCCTCAGGAAGCACAGGTTCCAGTAGCCACTGCATCTGGATCTGGGACTACGGCACCATCATTATCACAGGAAACTCTTGAAGTGGATATGCCAACAGTTTCCCTTGGCTCCCCCGGAAAGGTTCACAGGTGATCCTAAAACCTATAGAACTTTTGTTAATCAGTGCCGACTCCATTTTCTTTGCCGGCCTACTTCGTTTCCCGACCTAACAACTAAAGCAGCATTTGTGCTTTCCCATTTGGGGGGTACAGCTGCTGCTTGAGCTAATCCTTTATTGGAATCAAATAGTCCCTTGTTGTACGATTGCGATGATCTTCTGGCTGATATGAGTAAAGTCTTTGATATGTGCTACGCTACTCAAGCCACAGATCTGGAGTTGCTGAATCTACAACAAGGCAGTCAACCTCTGTTGGCTTACATCGCCCGATTCAACCAATTAACAACCGAAACCCAATGGCCTGAAGACAAGAAGACGGCTGTTTTCTACAAGGGTCTTTCAGAAGAACTCAAAGATGCCTTGTCTACGGTCCCAGTGGTTCCTACAGGTTTCTCAGAATTTCTTAATTTGATTCTACAAATTGATGCCCGAAGAAATGCTCGCAAAGGAGAGAGAAAACGTTTCCTGCATGCACCGGTTTGTTCTGAGACACCGGCAGCTTCTTCGAATGATCCTGAACCAATGCAAATTGGTGCGGTGAGAGGCCGGTTGTCTAGAGCAGAAAGAGAGAACCGAAGAAAAAAACAATTTATGTATGTATTGCGGTTCATCTGAGCATTTACTGGCGGCATGTCCTAAAAAACCAGTTAAGCCTTCGGGAAACGCCAAAACTCGACAGTAGCAGGAGTCCCTGTGTCGAGTGTTACATCGGACTCCATTACATTTCCAGTGCATGCACCTATAGCTGTTGAGATGACTTTACGTTTTGATGATCAAGAATTGGTTTCCAAGGTTATGGTTGATTCTGGAGCCACTAATAATTACATCGATATCACATATGCCAAGAAATGTTCTATACCCCTTGTAGACAAGAACAAACCTGAAACTGTTAATACTGTGGATGGATCGGTCTTGATTTCCGGTATGGTAACTCAGGAGACTGTACCTATTCAGATGACTTTATTAAATGGTCATTCGGAGGAAATAGTCTTCGATGTCATTGCGGCTCCTCAGTACAAAATATTACTTGGACTTGCTTGGTTGACTCATCATAATCCCGCCATTGACTGGGTTACGGGATTGATCCAATATCCTTCAGTTTTTTGCAATGAACATTGCTTTACCAGTCAGGTGGTGTCAAATAAATCACATATTTTGGCCTCTATGGAGGGAATTTCACCTATTAGTGTGGTACATCAGAGTGGTACACATATACCAAGTGAATATACAGATTTTGCTGATGTGTTTGACAAAGGCCAGGCAGAACAGCTGCCTCCACATAGGCAGTATGATTGTCCAATTGAACGAATTCCTGGAGCTAAAATCCCTACTGGTCGAGTCTATTCTTTAACTCCCAAAGAAGATGTTGTCTTGAAAGAATACATCGATAAAGCTCTTGATATGGGATTTATACGGCCCTCTCAATCACCTGCTGCCTCTCCTTTATTCTTTGTTCCGAAGAAAGAAGGAGATCTAAGGCCTTGCATTGATTACAGGGCTCTTAATGACATCACCATAAAGAATCAGTACCCTTTACCACTGATAAATGTTCTGTTAGATCAATTAGGAACTTCCAAGTACTTCTCTAAATTGGACTTGCGCGGTGCTTACAATCTGGTTCGCATTTGTAAAGGAGATGAATGGAAGACCGCTTTTAAGATGCGGTACGGCCTTTATGAATATTTAGTGATGCCTTTTGGTCTTTGTAACGCTCCCGCCACATTTCAGTTCTTCATGAACGATATCTTCAGAGATATGATGGACCAATTCATGGTGATTTACTTGGATGACAGTTTGATATATTCGTCTTTTCCAGAACATGTTAAACACGTGTTAGCTGTCTTACAAAGACTCAGAGAGAACAAGCTTTTTGTTAAAGCCGAGAAATGTGTCTTTCATACACAAGAAGTGGAATTTCTGGGTTACGACATTACCAATCAAGGTGTTCGAATGAGTCGTTCCAAAGTGAAGGCCATATTGAATTGGTCCATTCCACACAATGTCAAGTCATTACAGTCATTCCTAGGTTTTGCGAATTTTTATCACAGATTTATTCGTTCTTTCTCCAAAACGGTGGCCCCATTGACAGCTTTAACTAGTTCCAAAGTTCCATTCTGTTGGAACCAGAATGCCCAAGCATCTTTTGAGATGTTAAGGGAAGCATTTACCACTGCACCTGTACGTCAACATCCTGATCCGGATTGTCAGTTTATCGTTGAAGCAGATGCTTCCAGTGTCGCTACAGGAGCTGTACTTTTGCAAGTGTGTGCAGAAACCAAGGAGGAGCATCCAGTTGCTTTCTTCTCACGTAAGCTTACCTCATACGAACAGAACTATACTGTCACTGAGCGGGAATTACTTGCAATCAAGGATGCTTTCCGAGAATGGCGACATCATCTTCTTGGGGCCAAACATCAGATGCTGGTGTACTCGGATCATAGAAATCTTCAGGCATTCAAAACTATGAAATGTCTTACAGCTAGACAGGCCAGATGGCATGTCTTTTTTGCTCAATACAATTTCCAGATTACATATCGCCCTGACAGACAGCATGTCAAATCGGATGCTTTGTCTCGCATCGGTGAAGCGGTGAAGGAAGAACCATTGGTGCAAAATAAATTGTTGGCAGATCACGTGATATGTAGTTGTTCTGCACAACCTTCCCTAAAAAACGAGTTACAGGAGTGGGTGAAACTAAATCCACAATTGATTCAGGGATTGAATCTTGATATATACAATGGTTTGCCTTTCAAACAAGGAGTACTCTATCTACCAACTGGTACCACTCGGAATAAGGCCCTCAATTGGGGTCATGATTCCTTGTTTGCAGCCCATCCTGGACAGAAGAAGACCCTAGAGTTGCTTAAAAGATGGTGTTGGTGGCCGTCCATAACACAAGATGTTATAAATTATGTTTCAACATGTTCTGTATGCATTCAATGCAAGAACACTCCTGGCAAACCAGTGGGTTTACTCCAGTCCCTACCTGTTCCTAAAAAACCATGGTACATGATATCAATGGATTTTGTGGTAGAACTTCCAAGAAATAATGGCTACGATACCATATGGGTTGTGGTGGACTACTTTACAAAATTGGCGCTTTTTATCCCCTGTATTGGTTTACAAACAGCTGCTGGTCTGGCTGATTTATTCATCCGGCATTTATTCTGTTTTTTTGGCCTACCTTCAGTGATAATCACTGTCAGGGGATCACAATTTGCGTCACGTTTTTGGAGAGCACTAAATTCGGCATTACTAATTGATGACAGGTTGTCTAGTGCTTATCACCCTCAAACAGATGGACAGACTGAGAGAGTCAAAAGCACTATGGAACAATATCTGCAATGTTTGTGCCTGCAGTTTCAGTCAGATTGGCTCAATGTTCTGCTGGCAGCAGAGTTTGCCTATAATAATTCCTACCATAGTGCCATAGGTACTTCGCCTTTCTATGCTCTATATATCGCAACACCCCGATCCATTCCTTTGGATTCCAGTTTGTCTTTGGATACTCCTGCAGCAGGATGTAATATTAGAGATCTAAAGAGTCTACAGACGAAAGTTAAGCAGCAATTGAAGCAAGCTAAAAAACGAGATAAGACCTATGCCGATGCTCATAGAATCCCTGCACCTGTCTACAAAGCAGGTATGAAGGTATGGTTGTCCACTAAAAATTTGAGGATACCCGGTAAAAAGAAATTGTTGCCTAAATACATCAGGCGATATGAAGTGCTCCACGTTATAAATCCGGCTACTGTTCATCTGGCATTGCCACAATGTTGGCCAGTGCATCCTGTATTCCACGTGTCACTCATCAAACCGTGCTCTGATGCTACTAGATTGCCTATACGGCCTGTTGCTATTTCTGTGAAAGGTTCAGACGAATATGAGGTACAGGACATACTGGACATGAGGCTACGGTCTGGGAAGCAGTATTATCTGGTGGATTGGAAAGGCTATGGTCCCGAGGATAGATCCTGGGAACCTCCGTCTAACATTCATGCTCCTGCTTTATTAAGGCGATTCCACTTGAAAAGAGGAGAGGTTGCTCCTTTGGGGGGTGGCACTGTCATGCCTGCTGGACATATCTCTGGACCAGGAACAACCTCTCCATACAGAATGAGTTACGCCCATAGAACTGCTAGACCGTTCTATTCGGAATGGAGGTTGTTCGATGCATTGCCAGGAAAACGATGTCTGCATTTTTCATGTCGTTAAATTCACGTGACTTAGTTCCGTCACGTGTGTCACGGCAGTACATACATAAGCAGCGTGGAAACGTCGATCGCTGCTTCTGATTAATTCATTTTTTGGCGTTTTGTAGTTGAACTCTGGACCTGCGTCCTCGCATTCCCTTCAGCAACTTCTTTGGCCTTTTGTAGCGTGTTTTCCTCCACACGCTAATTCCTGGAGCCTTGTATCCTGTTTGTGTGCCAAATCTCCACGCGGACGCTGTCTCCAAGCGCGGCTGTCCTGGGCTGCGTGTATCCTGTTTGCGTGCCAAATCTCCATGCGGACGCTGTCTCCAAGCGCGGCTGTCCTGGGCTGCATGTATCCTGTTCGCGTGCCAAATCTCCACGCGGAAACGCTGCCTCCAAGCGCGGCTGTCCTGGCTGCGTGTACGCTGTCGCGTGCAATCCTGCATGTGGTTTTCTGAACTACTTTGAACCTTTGGTACCTGTGATAGTTAACAGATGAACTTCTATTTTTGTTCTTCGTGGGAAAGGAAGTATTTCATGAACTAGTGGAAGGTGATTGTGCACAGTACTTTGGATGCTATCCTGTGGTGCACCAATCCGGTATCTAGCGTGAGCCTCGTGCCATTCGGGATAAGTCTCCCTTACTAATCTTCCCCTCCTTTGTCGTTGGTTCAACTCCTGGTTTCTTCAAGAGACTTTCATTGAATACTTCCGTTTTTGCCATAAGGTCAGTGTTTTGAATTAATGCTAATACTGTGCTATCATAGCGAGTTGAGTTTGGGACAGTTTCTTATGATACTTTATCTATCCTAGGCTGACTTCCGATACAATACCCACGCCCTTTCCATTGATCCATCTCTCTGCCTGTTTCATCAGTCAGAGAGTTGTATCATTTGGAAGGTCTAATTTGACTTAACTACAATCAAGTTGTGTGAAAAAGGATCCGGAAGAGCCCTACCAATTGTATCCTTTTTTGGTTACCGTATCCTTTTCAATTGATACATTGGTGATTCATGACAGTTGGACGTAGCGTGTTCTATTAATAGACCACGCCACCCGTGGCTCCGCGCATCTCAATGCTATTGCGAAGTAGCGACCAGACGTGTGCTCCGTAGCTCGTGGTATTGCTTCCCTGATTCTGTCCCTTCTAACTCCATTCCTAGTCCCTCTCCTTTCTTTCTTACTTCCTGGACTTGTGTGCTGAGTAGTGCACTTTGTTAATTTCCCGGATTCCTGGATCGTTGCATCCCAGAACTTTGAACGCACGCTAGAGTCGGAAGAGACTCGTGCAGCCTTATTTAAGACCTGATCCGTCCGCAAGAAGGCATCGACCAAGAAATCCAGCAAAGATTGGACTCAGGTGAGAAGGGGGGAACTCCTTGACAGAGGCAGACAATTATGTCCTGCCACAAAACAAGGCAGCTTAGAATTCATTTACTGTTGTGGGGTGAATTTAAAAGCCCCAAACAGAAGTCCCTTTCACATGAATGGAAGGCATTTTAAACACTGAAACAAAAACGGCCTGGCCTTTGTTTTTCAAGGAAAATTAAAGAGCCATGTGGAAATGGGCCTACCTGTTATAACCAATGGATAAGCAGCATTTTAATTTACAAAAGAAGGAGGAATCAAAGATCCCTGTCACATGGAAAACAGGATTTTTAAACATTGAAAACAAAAACTGCTTCCACATGTATGTGCAAATAAAAACAGTTTGAAAAAAAAGTAAAAGTGCAAAAAATATCACTGCTCACAGAAAAATGCCAGGAAAAAAATACATGATCTGTGGGTTCACAAAGCGCGATGTATATTATGTTTCACCCACAAAACTTAACTGACATATCAAGAGCTACTTTGTCTTCGTGAAAAAAAAACAGTCAAAAGCAGTCCCTTTTGCTGGCTGTGGGCAAAACATCACAAGGGCATCTCCCACTTCCAGCCTTGATCTCACATCTCCCATCTAATGACCAACTGCAATAAAAATGTCCTGCTAAAGATGTCACTATTCAGTGTTCTCCAGACCTGCAGGCTCTGAAAGCATGGACTTCAAGAAAAGTCACCATTGGCTGGAGCACGACTAATATGTGTGAAAATGGGGGGACCCACTTCGAAGAGCAAGCTTCCAACACAAAGGAGATTGATAAGGTACAGGCTGGCCCAGTGAAAAGAAATGGCCAGAAGCAGGGGCAGGACCATTTGTCCCACATAAAGATTCACAGTTTATTTAAATGGACTATTATCATTTAGGCCTTTTCTCAGCCATCCTAAGGTGGATTGATTTCCTTTCTGTACCATATTTTGTGTAATTTCCAGGAGATTTTGGGGATATACAATTCATCTTCCTGTGACTGGCTGATCTGAACATGTTCCAAATGTGAGAGTTAGTGAGTGGGTGGAAAATGAAATTAGGGGTATGCTTAATAACTTACATATTCATAACTGTTGTGCTTTTTATGGAAATGGCAGAAAGATGCCACATGGACGTGCTACATAATACAGATTTGCATACATGCCAACATTCAGATGCACCGGGGAGGGAGATTTCTAAAGGGAAATAGGGAGATGCATATTTCCCCATAGGTATGCATTGGAGCTACAGTTATTTTAGGCGGAAGACCGTGAAAAATAGCAATATTTTTCACGTAAAAATATGGGAGTCTCCCACCTAAATCTGGAGGGTTGGCATGTATGGATTTGGTGGTCGGCTTATCTAATACCTCATGAGTAGCCGAAACTGAAAATATGTTTAGTCTGGCAGTTGCTGTTACAGTTATGAAGTTGTGATACATAACTAGTTTTTGCCAAAATGTTGAAAGGAGAACAAAGGATGATGACAAATGGGAATTGCCATATGTTGCTCCAGACCACTAGACCAATCCTGTCTTGGAGGCTGGGTTTGGGAGGAGAGAGAAGGGTAACTGTTGTCATGACCACTGTGAGGGGGCACACGTTGTGCCACAAGCAGGCTCCCACACAGTCTAGTTCTAAGAACCAAGCCATGCAGTCGTGTTTTGGGTGTGGCAGGCCTGGAACTACTTTCCCTGGTACTACATTACCTGGGCTATATAAACCACACCCTGACTGCAGAACACTTTCGGGTTATTCTGCAACCAGCAGCGTGACGCTCACCGTGTCCAGCTCCTGGTCTTCAGCATCTTCCTATAATCCTGCAAGAACAAGATCATTCTGTCTTACCTGAGAAAACACCATCTAGCACTCAGCATCTCAACTGGGCTGCAATCTGTGGAAACCGAGAGAAGAAGAAACATCACTCACCTGTGAGTACTAGCTTAAGGACTTCTGGCAAACCGCTACCACAGTTGCTGTTCTAACATTGTGGCCTGCAATAACAAAAAGGGAAAAACAATATTACAACGCGCGCTTCCAAAACATCGAATTCCATCAGTCTTACCTGAATTCCATCGCGTTATGCCACACTTCCTTCCGGAGCACCACAGCAACATCTGCAAAGGAAAAGCGACATATTCAGGTTCGCTTTCAATATTAAACAACCGCACAGCACTGTACTTACCTTAACGGATTCCAGGGGCCTGTTTTTCATCGCGCTCTCATCCACTCGCAGCACCACAGCGGCCTGTGATGAGAAGAAGAAGAAAACAAAGGTTAGCTTTAAAAGACAATAAAGGAGCTGCGCTTCACGCTTTCTCTTACCTAGAAACGTGCCTCTCCATCCGGCACGCCAGCATGAAGACCTTTGCACCTGAAAAGAAGGAGATAAAGACATTAACGAATTCCCACCATAAACAGAACAAAGACTTACAATTAACAAACCTACCTGCCTACCAGCAGATTCGGGGTCACAGCAGGCCTCGGCCCAAGGAAGGAGTACTGCAGCAGTGAAGCAACTCGGGCAGCTCGCCAACAAACGTCAAGCGCCCCTGCACAAGAAACGCAGAATGGATAACTCACCCTACAAATAACTAAGTTTCATTATTCAGCACTGGGCAACTACGCATCCAGGGTTCCAGATCTCAGAGCCTTCCAGACGCCCCCGGGTATATCAGGTGAGCGTAACACTGTCCAATCCTGGTGGCAGGGATTATTGCAGGGTACTTTCCCAAGGTTGTAAAGTTGGTGGTGTCATCGCTGCTATATAAGGGGTGCTGTACTAGGATAGGGAACACACAGAAAAGGGAGAAAGACAGGATGACAGAGAGAAGAGACAGACCATCAGGAAGGCTGCTGAAACTTACCATCTGACAGATGTAAGGAGACACCAGAGGAGATTGCTGAGAGTGCATCTGGGTGGAGCTGTCTATCTCTAGGAAGGCTTCAAAGCTGACTGGGTCCCATGGTGAAGAGTGGGAGGCCATCTTTGAGAGTGGAGTGACCAGACCACTGCCTTATCTTTCCAGAGTGTCTTAAGATGCAGCTGACTTTCCTGAATCTTAAACAGAGGCTTTCTATGTAAGTAGAACTGAGCCCTGGGAAACCAAAAGGTGGAGGAGTCTGCTTGCCTTGAATCCTTTCCCTTTATAGTGGTTGGGGACAAAACTGTGTAGAACCTTAGCCTATGTAACCAGAAATATTAATTTAATTAATTCCCCATTCGGCAGAACACTACGGGGTGAATTTTGTTAAAATTCTAAATTAACAAAGCTCACTTCCCAGTGAGCTCTGAAAACTATAGCCTATTATTTAATTCGATAGTCCTTGTTGTCCAGCTGACCCGACTTCTTTAAGGAAGAGGGGTGTCACAATCAGTCCAACCTTTTTATCCAGCTTCCCCAACACAGTGTCATGCTCCGTCCTTGCAAAGTATGGCAGCGCTGCTGTCTCCATTAGAGCGTGCCGTCACACTCATCCACTTTATTTCAGTACCGGTCTAGCCTTTATCCAACAGGGACACTGTTAGTATTTCCTGGTGTGTCACTTGTGACTCAGAGTGTTGCAACCCTCGTTCGTTGGTAAGACACTCGTAGTTTCGCCTACTGCACGCATGCATCTCTATTTTCAGACTTGTGTTGCTTTCTCCTCTCAGCGTTTGGCACCCCCGGAATGCCAGCTTTCTCTCTGCTTGCTCTGTTTCTTGTTGCTGCTGGCTGCCACCTCATTGCTAGCTATGCCTCGCAGTACCATTACCTCCTGTGGCGCTTTCATCTACTCGCATTGCTATTTCCATTTCCTCCTTTGGTTCTCCCCCTTTCCTCTTTTCCTCGCTCCAGATCTTGCTGGGAATTTTCCTTTTCTCATGGGCTACTCTTTCAGGATTGCTTCTGTCAGTGATCCACGGATCAGACCTGCCACTTCCTTATCCATATAGTGGCGCCTTCCTGGATCCTACATCCTTACTTACCTGGAAGACTCAGACTCACGCTGGTATTCTCTGCCACATATCCACATAACTTACCCTGCACGAGGAGTCCTGGAGACCCGAAACCTGGGCCCTGGGAAACCAAAAGGTGGAGGAGTCTGCTTGCCTTGAATCCTTTCCCTTTATAGTGGTTGGGGACAAAACTGTGTAGAACCTTAGCCTATGTAACCAGAAATATTAATTTAATTAATTCCCCATTCGGCAGAACACTACGGGGTGAATTTTGTTAAAATTCTAAATTAACAAAGCTCACTTCCCAGTGAGCTCTGAAAACTATAGCCTATTATTTAATTCGATAGTCCTTGTTGTCCAGCTGACCCGACTTCTTTAAGGAAGAGGGGTGTCTTTGTTCTTAAATCAGTCCAACCTTTTTATCCAGCTTCCCCAACACAGTGTCATGCTCCGTCCTTGCAAAGTATGGCAGCACTGCTGTCTCCATTAGAGCGTGCCGTCACACTCATCCACTTTATTTCAGTACCGGTCTAGCCTTTATCCAACAGGGACACTGTTAGTATTTCCTGGTGTGTCACTTGTGACTCAGAGTGTTGCAACCCTCGTTCGTTGGTAAGACACTCGTAGTTTCGCCTACTGCACGCATGCATCTCTATTTTCAGACTTGTGTTGCTTTCTCCTCTCAGCGTTTGGCACCCCCGGAATGCCAGCTTTCTCTCTGCTTGCTCTGTTTCTTGTTGCTGCTGGCTGCCACCTCATTGCTAGCTATGCCTCGCAGTACCATTACCTCCTGTGGCGCTTTCACCTGCTCGCATTGCTATTTCCATTTCCTCCTTTGGTTCTCCCCCTTTCCTCTTTTCCTCGCTCCAGATCTTGCTGGGAATTTTCCTTTTCTCATGGGCTACTCTTTCAGGATTGCTTCTGTCAGTGATCCACGGATCAGACCTGCCACTTCCTTATCCATATAGTGGCGCCTTCCTGGATCCTACATCCTTACTTACCTGGAAGACTCAGACTCACGCTGGTATTCTCTGCCACATATCCACATAACTTACCCTGCACGAGGAGTCCTGGAGACCCGAAACCTGGGGGCTGGTCCCTGCAGCGGCATAGACCCCGTTCTTCATTTAAAAGCGCTTGTGTCCGCCCGAGTGCCGGAGGTCGCGCGCCATGGTGGTTGCCATGGCACATGCCGTTACAGAATCTCCGCCCCGCTTCCCGACTTCTTGTTCCAAAACGTATGCCTACCGAAAGGCGATCACGTGGCCGCTCTAAGCCTCACGCTCACGTGATTCCCACACAGGGGTCATGTGACCAGGAAGTGCCGGCATAAAAGCAACTTGCTTCAGTCATCCGGTGCTTCTCAGCTGTTCTTCAGCGTTGGGCTACCTTCTTCTGATGAACCTTGTTTTCTTTGGATTTTTGGACCTTGGACTTCATATTTGTGCAACCTCTGAACTTCGGATTTGCCCTTGTTGGATTTGTCGCATGTTTTCTTTATGAACTGTCTTTTTGGATTGCTTTGACCTAGGACTTGTTTTCTGGACTGCTTTCTTCTTACCCTTTGGCTTTAGCAAACAGCAAGTACTATACTCACCCAGTACTTCTGATTACTCAACCCAGATGAACTCTGGTGTGCAGTAACTCCTTTACTGCTCTCCACTCATTTAACAACCAGAGGGAACAACTAGGTCAAGAGCTGACATCGACCAGTCCCCGGGTAAGTCCTCCTTGGGTATACATATTGCATTATAGATAGTGGTATATTAGCATACTCAACACTGTATTTTCCATTGCCGCCATCCGGGACCCGGTGTTCTCTGTTCCATTCACCTGTGGCTCCAATAATTGGTCAGCGAGTTCTTTTTACTCCTCTCTGACTGGTACTTGGGGACAGAGGTATACATATTCACGTGGACTCAGGTTGTGACAGACTGAGAAGCCTTATCCACTCGATTATGGATACCTCTGCTGGGGACCCGGTGGCAGCTCTGGTACAAGCAATCACGGTCCTTAGGGCTGACATGGCAGCCGCCACTACGGTCATCCATCAGCGTTTAGATGCCATACAGAGTGAGAGACATGCCTTACCCCCAGATGAAGAGTTTGGGGATGCCGCTACACAACCTATACAACCGAATTCCCCTCCGGCTCAGGCCGCTGCAGCTCCTGTTCATGTAACCGCTCCGTTTCCCTTGGCCGCACCAGAGAAATTTCAAGGGGACCCCTGCAAATTCCGTACTTTTTTTAATCAATGCAAACTGCTTTTCCTATGTCGTCCACAAGCTTTCCCTGACTCCACTACTAAAGCCGCTTTTACCCTATCCCATTTAAGCAGTATTGCAGCTACCTGGGCAAATCAATTGTTGGAGGGGGACAGCCCCGTTCTGTATGATTTCAATCAACTAGTGGCAGAAATGACCAGAGTATTTGATACACGCAATAAGGCACAAACCCGCGATCTAGAACTACTCGAATTGAGACAAAGGAAAACACCACTAATTGAGTACATTACGCGGTTCAATCAGCTAGCTGTTGAGACCGCTTGGCCAGAGGATAAGAAATCGGTGGTGTTCTACAGGGGGCTCAGTGACCCTATGATAGATTCTCTCGCTGTAGTTCCCACATTGCCTTCCCAGTATCTTGATTTAGTGGATCTGGCCTTACAGGTAGACGCCCGGCATACTGAACGAAAAACAGAAACCAGAAGGACCACACCTCTGTTTTCTCCAGGGTCATCGACTGCAGAGTCACCTAGCGAACCCATGCAAATAGGGGGTATCCGCAGTCCCATATCACCTTTGGAGCGTGAACGCCGTAGACAGGCTAACGCATGTTTTTATTGTGGAACCACAGGTCACTATGTCTAGGAATGTCCCAGAAGACCGAAAATCAAACCAACAGGAGCAGGTTTTTAGAAGGCTCCTCCCTATTACAGGGGGCGCGGACAAGCCTGTCTATGAACTGTTTTGTGACCTCCTCGATACCCGAGTCTATTAGGTCCTTCTATCTACAGGCCCTTTGGTGTTACACAGACAACATCCAACACAAGGTACAGCTAGTGGTTGATTCTGGTGCCACAGGGAATTATATTGACATTTCCCTGCCTGCTTCCTTGAATCTACCGCTGCAAAACAAGATACACCCCAAACTGGTGCAGGCTGTAGATGGGTCACCCTTGGTCTCTGGCCCCATTAAGCAACAAACAGCTCCTTTAACCATGTCACTACAAGAGTCACATAAGGAGGCCATCACCTTTGACCTAATCACTAGCCCCCAATATGGTCTCATTCTGGGGATCCCATGGTTACGAACACATAACCCCACCATTGACTGGACCCAGGGGACTGTTGTTTTTGAATCTCTGTTTTGTCAAGAACATTGCCTCACAGTCCCAGACATTACCACACCAGTACAGGCTTTAGGGGCCCTTGCTCAGTTGTCTATATGTGACCCACAAGAAATGGAAATCGATACACCAGGGCACGTGGTGGGTTTGGTTGTTACTGACATACCCTCCTTACTACCGTGATTTTGCAGAAAACTTTAATAAGGGGTCTGCAGAACAACTACCCCTGCATTGTCCATACATTTGTCCCATAGACTTAGTCACGGGGGCTGAGATACCATGCGGTCGTATTTATTCTTTGTCTCCATCGGAAGACACGGTTTTGAAAGAATACCTACGTCACTCCCTCCAGCTGGGACATATCCAACCATCCATATCCCCCACTGCCAGCCCCATTTTCTTCGTGCCAAAGAGAGAGGGTGACCTCCGCCCGTGTATAGATTACCGCCGGCTCAACCACATTACTGTCAAGAACAGATACCCGATTCCACTCATCACACCTTTACTTGATCAATTGACACATGCCACGATCTTTACGAAATTGGGCCTCAGCGGTGCGTACAATCTCATACGCATTAGAAAGGGGGATGAGTGGAAAACGGCCTTCTGTACCAAGTACGGCCTCTTTGAGTATACAGTTATGCCATTCGGGCTCTGTAACGCGCCCGCAACATTCCAGAGGTTCATGAATAACATCTTCCATGACATTATTGACAACTATATTGTGGTGTACCTGGACGACATTCTGGTATTTTCACAATCTCTAAAGGCACACATTGCTCATGTCCGAGAAGTACTAACTCGATTACGTTCCCAGAGATTATATGCAAAACTAGAAAAATGTCTGTTTCACGCACAGGAAGTAGATTTCTTAGGCTTCCACGTCACTTCCAGAGGGCGAGCCATGAACACCACTAAAGTACAAGCCGTCCTCGATTGGCCTATTCCCCAATCCATCAAGGAGATCCAGTCATTTCTGGGATTCGCCACCTACTATAGACGGTTCATAGCAGGGTTTTCATCTATTGCCGCTCCACTAACACAACTCACCAGCCTACGCACCCCATTTGTATGGACACCCCTGCAACAAGATGCTTTTGAGGCCCTAAAAACAGCTTTCACCACTGCCACGATTCTGCAGCACCCTAACCCTGATCTTCCTTTATCCTCGAAGCTGATGCGTCCTCTTACGCCTTAGGGGCTATTTTGTCTCAAACCTGTCCGTCCAGTGGTCTATTACACCCGGTTGCCTTCCAGTCACGTAAATTCACTGTGGCAGAATCCCACTATACCGTTACCGAAAAAGAACTTCTGGCAGTAAAAAATGCCTTCCAGGTCTGGAGACATCACCTGTTGGGGGCCAAACACCAGGTTACGGTATATACAGACCACCGCAACCCCCAAGACCTGGCTACGTTCAAATGCACTAACAGCCGACAAGTGCGTTGGCACTTGTTTTTTTCGGCCTATGATTTTGTGATAAAACATCGACAGGGCACCACACATGGTAAGGCTGATGCCCTTTCCTGTATACCAGGAGGAGTCTCCCTCCCAGTCTTTCCCGAAACCCTGTTGGAAAACAAATATGTGATTTGTTTATGCACACCCCCCACAGATATGTTGTCTTTAATCCGTCACTGGACTGCCACACATCCTGACCAACTCTGAGATTGGGAGATCGTTATACATGATGGTCTACCCTTAATTCATAACAGGCTCTATGTACCCACTCCTGATGCCCGTAGGATAGCCCTAGAGTGACCCATCATGCAATTATTAACGGACACCCTGGCCAACAACGCACGGTAGCCCTTCTCCGACGGTGGTGTTGGTGGCCGTCCATGTGTAAGGATACCATGTCGATACCATGTCCTACGTGTCTTCTTGTTCTATCTGTACGCAATGCAAAAACCGAAAGGGCTGACCTCTGGGGTTGCTACAGCCGCTACCTCCCCAACGAGACCGTGGCATACTATTACCATAGATTTCGTCACAGATATGCCCAAGGTGAAAGGCTTCGACACCATCTGGGTAGTGGTTGATGCATTCACCAAGATGGCACGTTTTGTCCCTTGTACCGGCATACCTATGGCTTCTGCATTGGCTGATCTGTTTTTTCGCCATGTTTTTTTGCCTCTTTGGGCTGCCCTCTGTCATTGTGTCCGATCAGGGCTCTCAGTTCACGTCACGCTTCTGGCGGTCCCTTACAGGCTTACTTGGTATAGATACCCATTTCTCATCCTTCTACCACCCTGAGACAGACGGGCAAACTGTCATAAACCATGTCACGCATTCCCCTACCTCTCCTGTGGTCCGGCGACCTACTGGGGATTTGGCCCGGCAGCCACGGAAGACACTGCCATTGGACCCCGTGTCTGCCTGCAGTACGCGCTTCCCCATACTCACTGCGCCTCTGCGGCGCTTCATGGGTTCACTCATTTGGCAGCGTCCGTGGCATTGCTGTCCTCGTGCATCCTGGGGGCAGTCATGGTGCTTATTGTCAAGGTGGCATTCCGGGCGCTCACGTGATCCTTCGCGCAGCATACTATAGAGTAGAAAGCGCTCACGCGTCAGTCACGTGATGCAAGTAGGCCGATCACGTGACCCGAAAAAACAATCACGTGACCAGGAAGTCACGCATAAAAGAGGCCCGAATCCTTTACTCACTGCTTCTCAGCTGTTCTGACGGCGCTAAGCGACTCCTGCATCCTGATCCTTCCTGTTTTTTGACCATTGGATTTTCGGACCTTGTTTCTTTGGATTGTCTTTGGATACATGTAAAGGACCGGTAGGGGGTGTCTGTACTTCTGCTCTCTATATGGTAGAAGAGAGGCACAGAAGACCCCAGCCAAGATTCTCTATTACGGTAGCAATGGGCGAGCAATCAAGGCCTAGCTTCTCAGGAGGTGATGCAGGCTGGTTCTTAAGTACAGTGTAGTCCCCAAGCCCCCACAAAGGAATGTCCACACACTGTATTGGTTAGAACACAGTCTTTATATAATCAATATTCAAGGTTATGTACACTTATCATAATAACTCACTTTGTACTTAGGAAAATCAACAATGGCAAATATATACAATTCTAAAGTGGTACCACCCTTTGTATTAGATCTCATTAAAGTGCATCAACAATACTGTAACAATGTCACACAGATCAATAGAGTGAAATCAGCAATAGAGAGAGGAGAGAAAATAAGATGGTTGAGCAATAGGCAGAATACTGGCCCCTATCACTAGACACAGTTCTGTGTGGAGATCCCCCCACCTGGGCAACCTGTAAAATAAAGATATAGCACAAGCCCAGTCCATATATTGTTCTGCAAGTCTTATTCCCTCCTATAATGTTTTTACCCCCCCAATGTACCTGGTGGAGTCGAGTTCTTCAAAGAGGCGTCGACAGATCCTTCTTGAGCGACCCCCTTTCAAGCGGGAGTCACAGATCGTCGAGAGGCGTCGAGAAGCGTCGAGGAACTCGGCATTCGGCGGCGGGGAATCGACGGCCCTTCTTGAATGCCTTCCCTTTCAAGCGGGAGACACGGGGCATCGAACGTCCGTCGACAAACAGGGTAGAACGGCGTCGATGAGGCGGCAGCTTTGTCCGAGCGGTGCTCGTCGGCATCGGAGCGTCGGCGTCCTGCAAGGTAGAGGCGTGCGGGGCACCTCGGTGACAATAGTTCTGGACCGCAAAGGGGGCCCAGCAAGGGCGTCGAGTCATTCGAGTCTTTGTGGTCTTCGGGTGGCGGGAAACCCACCGGCAGGTTTCTCCTCGGCGCGTTGGTCGTCCTCGACTTTCTCCGGCAGGATAAAGCGGTCGACAGTGCGGATGAGGGAGTCCTTCGATTTGAATGTTCTTAGGCAAAGGAGCGGACGGCTCCGGTCGTCGGCGGCACAGCGTCAAGTGGTCCCCACGGCTGGACAACACAACTTCGACGGGCCTCCAGCGGTTACACAAACCTGCGAACCCTGGTCGACGGCAATGGACTTCGACGGCGGCGATGTCCAGGTGCTTCACTTCGATCTCCTCGGCGGTCCCGTCTCGGGTCGGCAGCCTTTTGAGGGCCTGTCTTCCAGGGCGCTTCGGCGAAGATGGAGCGGTGCTCGATGGTCCCTCGGAGCACGGGAAGAGGGCGCCTTACCAGGTCCTCTCTCGGGTCAGTCTTCGACGATTTCGGCAGCCTTCGGATCGGTCGAAGCAAATGCAACAGCAAGTCTTCTTCTTCCAGCTGGACGTCGAGGATCAGCAGTTCCAGTTACTCTTAGAGTGGAGACTCAGCTTCTGAACGCTTCTGAACCAATTACCAGTGGTGAGAGGTCCCCAGATATACTATTCTGTCTCTCATCCACACTGCTGGCGCACACTCAGCAGCCAATCATACAGAAGGGCATTCATGCAGTCAGTCAGCCAATCAGGCACACAGTGCATTCAGGCCACACTCCTCCCTTTCAGACACTCACAACAAGGAATGTGGATTGGGACAAGTACCCAGCCATTCAACACTACGCACTGCATTCAGGCCAGTTTCGGGCAGGGCTGTCTCAGTCTTTGTCTCTCGTGCCAGAAACCAGACAACCACAACAAGGAGTGTATATTGGTCACACACTCCATTCACCCAGGCCCCACCCACAGGAGGTACCCACAACATACAGTCACTGGGAAGGCTCCAGTCAGTCTAGCTGGGCCTTCACAACAACACCATATATGGAACTTCCACCCAACAGCCAGTCAGGGGGAAGGGACAGAGTCAGGGCTTCCCAGGACTTTGGGAAACAAGGTAACAGGCAATAGAAAGCAAGAGGCCACAGGGGCCATCTTGTTTCCTATCAGGAATCAACTGATCCCATTGGCAGGGCCTGGGTATCCCAAAATGGAGGACACCCAGACCACCTGTCAAATTCAGCATGGAGCTGCCACCAGCCCATACCCTGCTCTGTGGGCCACCCACAGGTGCCCACAAACATACACTAGGGGTACAGGGTTGTACCCCTACCCATGGGTGCCATAAGGGTACCCCATGGGTCTGTTCACCAAACCAAAAGAGAGAGCTGCACTGCCAGGAGTCCCACATGGACTCCTGGGCAGAAAACATGACAGAACACACGATAAAAAGCAGTAAAGGACAAGGATTCAGAGGCCCTGTCCCTCTGATGCATTTCCAGCATCACAGTCGCCCCCCCAGACTGAGGTGGAGGGTGTCTAATCTCCCACGGGATAGACACCCTCATCCAGACGGTCAACATACCTTCTGGAAAGGCCATCTGCATTATCGTGACTCTTCCCTGGTCTGTGCTCTATGGTGAAGTCTAGCCCTTGCAGGCTAATGGACCACCTGAGCAATTTCGGATTCTCACCCTTCATCTGCATAAGCCACTTCAGGGGCTTATGATCTGTTTGGACCTTGAAGGTAGACCCCGTAAGGTAGGGCCTAAAACACCTAAGGCTCCAAACTATGCTAAAACACTCCTTTTCAACAGTAGCCCACCTAAGTTCTCTACCCTTGAGTTGTCTACTGATGAATATGATAGGATGTTCTCTCCCTTTGTCATCTAACTGGGACAAGACAGCTCCAATTCCGGTGTCGCAGGCATCCGTCTGGACGATAAAGGGTCGGCTGTAGTCAGGCGCACACAACACAGGTGCCCTACACAGACTTTCATTCAAGCCATTAAAGGCCCTCTGACAGTCTTCGGTCCAATTAACCTTCCTAGGCTGTTTGGGTGAAGTTAGAGATGTCAGGGGTGCAGCTATGGTTCCATAGTCTGCCATGAAATTGCGATAGTACCCAGTGAGGCCCAAAAAGGCTCTCACCTGGGTTTGAGTAGTGGGAGTCTCCCAGTTCTGTACATCCTGTACTTTACTGGAGAGAGGTTGGATTTGACCCCCTCCTACCTCATGACCAAGATAGGTAACTTTCCCCTGAGCTATCTGGCACTTGGTGGCCTTGATAGTGAGGTTAGCCCTTTTCAAGGCCTGCAACACCTTATCCAGATGTGTCAAATGCTCTTCCCAGGTGGAACTGTAGACGGCAATGTCGTCTAAGTAAGCCACACAAAAGGCTTCCAGCCCACTGAGCGCATGGTTGACCAATCTCTGGAAGGTGGCAGGGGCATTCTTCAACCCAAAAGGCATGACCCTAAACTGGTAGAGTCCCTCAGGTGTTGAGAAGGCCGTCTTTTCCTTGGCATGGTCCATCAGAGCTATTTGCCAATAGCCTGAGGTAAGGTCAAAGGTGCTCACAAATTTGGCAGCACCTATGGTGTCCACGAGCTCATCAGCCCTGGGCAATGGGTGCGCGTCAGTTTTGGTGACGGCATTGACTCCTCGGTAGTCCACACAGAACCTCCAATCCTTGGTAACCGCCTGGGAACTTGCCTTGGGGACAAGGACCACTGGACTGGACCAGGGACTGGTTGAGGGTTCAATAACACCCAGATCCAACATCTTGGCGACCTCAGCCTGGATGTGGTTCTTGACGGTATCTGACATACGGTAGCACCTGCTTTTGACATGCACACTGTCACCAGTGTCAATTTCATGCCTACACCACGGTGTAAGGCCTGGCGTCAGTGAAAACAGAGAGGCATACTGTTGGAGCAAAGCCCTGCAGGCCCTCTGTTGCTCTGTTGTCAAATCCGGAGAGAGATGTACTCCCTCCACTGAGCCATCCTGAGGGTTGCTATGCAGCAAATCAGGAAGGGGCTCACTCTCATCCTCTTCTTGCCCTGAAGCTAGCAAGAGACATGAGACATCTGCTCGCCGGTGGAAAGGCTTGAGTCTGTTGACATGGAATAAATGAGGGGCTACCCCAGAGGCTCCCATGTCAACCAGATAATTGACTTCGCCCATCTTGGAGATGATCCTGAAGGGTCCAGTCCACTTGTCTGCCAAAGCTCTAGGCTTGGTAGGCTCCATCACAAGGATTTCCTGTCCCGGAGTCCAATCCACTTGCGAGGCTTTAAGGTCATGCCAGTACTTATTCAATTCCTGGCTGGCCTTGAGATTTGCTGTTGCCTGACCCATCATCTGTGTCATCCTCCGTCTGAGGCCTAACACATAGTACCCCACTTGCTTGGCGGGACCCGGAGGGGTGGCTTCCAAGCCTTCTCTGATCAAGGCGAGGGGCCCCCTCACGGGATGTCCAAAGAGTAACTCAAAGGGGCTGAAACCAACACCCTCTTGAGGTACCTCTCTGTAAGCAAACAGCAGGCATGGCAGGAGGAGATCCCATTTCCTCCTTAGGGGTTCTTCCAAAGCCCCTAGCATGCCCTTGAGAGTTTTATTAAATTTCTCAACCAGACCATTGGTCTGGGGTGGTAAGAGGTGGAGAACTTGTAGGTTACCCCGCACTCTTTCCACATGGTTTTCATGTAACTAGACATGAAGTTGGATCCTCTGTCAGAGACAACCTCCTTGGGGAATCCAACACGGGTGAAAATGCCCAGGAGAGCCCTGGCAACCACCTTGGCAGTAACAGTCTGAAGGGGTATTGCCTCAGGGTACCTGGTGGCATGATCTACCAAGACCAGGATGAACCGATGTCCACCTGAAGTGGGAGGGTCAAGGGGACCGACGATGTCGATGCCCACCCTCTCAAATGGTGTGCCAACCACTGGCAATGGCTGCAGTGGGGCAATGACACTGCCTCCAGTCTTGCCAGACAACTGACAAGTTGGGCAGGTCCTGCAGTGGGACTCCACCTCTACTCCCATCCGTGGCCAGTAGAAATGGGCAGAGAGCCTCTGCTTAGTCTTCTTGGTCCCAAGATGACCAGCCAAGGGCACCTCATGCGCCAACTGCAGTAGGAAGGGCCTGTAAACCTGGGGTACCACCAACCTCTTGAGGGCACCAGGTTCAGGCTTAGTGGGCTCACTAACAAGGAGCTCACCCTCCCAATAAATCCGGAATGTCCTAGGCACTTCTCCTTGTGCCTGGGACAGGGCCTGTTTCCTCAGTCCCTCGAGAGAGTGGCACTCTCTCTGTCCCTTACAGAAGTCTGCCCGGGAGGGTCCCCCTTCAGCTAACAAGCATTGAAGATCGGGATGATCCTCCGGGTTGAGAACCTCTCCCACAGGAGAGTCTTCTGTCTCTTCTCCCACAGGAGTTGAGTTTGGGTTTTCCACTGGACCCAGCCCGTCCGGAGCATGGATCCCAATGGGTGCTGTCGGAACAGCAGGAAGAGAAGGTGTTCCCTCCACAGAGGTGGCCTTCTTGGTCTTCCTTCTTCTTGCCTTAGGCCTCGCCTTTGGCTCGGGTACCTGACTCACAGCCAGACCCGGTGTCACCTGTGACCTAGTGACTGCAGCAGCAGTCATGGGAAGACCATCCGAGATCAACCCCAACTCTACTAGATCATTTCCTAACAGAATGTTAGCAGGGACATTGTCCTGAACCAGGACAGGAAGCTTTGCTGTCTTGTCTCCAATCATGAGTGTGACTAAGGCTACAGGCGATAATTTGGGAGGCCCACCAGCTAACCTGGTGGTTCTCAGAGGAGCACCTACATAGTCCTCTGGCTTGAGCAGGGTCCTGTCCACCACTGTCATGCTTGCCCCAGTGTCTCTCAAACCAGTAGAAGGCTGGCCATTCAAGAGGACACTTCTCAAACACCTACGGGTGTTCTGTGGGATAGTCGCCAGTACTTCTGCATACTGGTCCCAGGCCCCAGGGGACACTAAGGAAATCTCTACCGGAGCACAAAATGTGATCCCGGTAGAGGAGGGGAGGACAGTGGCCTCCACCTCAGACACGGGGTAAGGGTAGGACAGGCTGACAGCCTGTACTCCAAGTGCCTTACCTTTACACTTGGAGTCACCCCTTTTGTGATCCAGAGCCCCACAGTCCCAACAAGCGCCAGGAGTGCGGGGTACGGTACTGGAACCACTGGGAGCCTGCTTTGCAGCAGGTGGACCACTACTCTTATTCCCACCCACAGATGACTTATCCCCACTAGATTTTTGGGTCTTGGGAGAGGAAGGTTTAGGTTCACCCGACTGTGACTGCTTGTGGGACTCCTCAGCTTTCTGAGAGGCCCCCTTTTCTTTGTTCTTGTCCTTCCCACTGGAGTCCTTAGGGGACACCCGGCGGGAGACCCACTTGTCAGCCAACCTAGCCAGCTTAAAGGGGTCCAAAATGTTCTGGTCAGCCACATACTGACGCAGCTCTTGTGAACAGGCTTCAGAAAAATGCTCAAAAAACAAGAGGTGGGACAATTCAACAAAAGTCTTAACCTTGTATCCATTAATCCACCCCTTCATGTTCATGTGCGCAGCACTCACCCAGTCAACCCAAGACACATTCTCTCTTTTCTTAAAATCCCTGAACCTTCTAAGGTATTGGGTAGGTGTCTTGCCAAACTTGGCAATCAAAGCAGACTTCATACACTCATACTGACCCCTTTCTTCCACACTCAGCTTCAGAATACAGTCATATCCAGTTTGAGGCACTCTGCTTAACAAACACTTAGCCCAATCTCTTTTATCAACATCATGAATCGCACAAGCCATTTCAAACGCTTCAATCCATTGGAGGATATCTGAACCCTCCACAAATACACCAACCAAATCTTTCATATACTTGGTGGCTGGGGACCTGACACTCTCACTGGTTTTAGCTGAAGTCTCCACTCTAGCTTTCTCTAGCTGGATTCTCTGACATTCAGTGTCCTGGCTCTTGAGTTCAAGTTCCTTATTCTTGAGCTCCACTTGTTGAGCCCCACCTGGGCAACCTGTAAAATAAAGATATAGCACAAGCCCAGTCCATATATTGTTCCGCAAGTCTTATTCCCTCCTATAATGTTTTTACCCCCCCAATGTACCTGGTGGAGTCGAGTTCTTCGAAGAGGCGTCGACAGATCCTTCTTGAGCGACCCCCTTTCAAGCGGGAGTCATGGATCGTCGAGAAGCGTCGAGGAACTCGGCGTTCGGCGGCAGGGATTCGACGGCCCTTCTTGAATGCCTTCCCTTTCAAGCGGGAGACACGGGGCATCGAACGTCCGTCGACAAACAGGGTAGAACGGCGTCGATGAGGCGGCAGCTTCGTCCGAGCAGTGCTCGTCGGCGTCAGAGCGTCGGCGTCCTGCAAGGCAGAGGCGTGCGGGGCACCTCGGTGACAATAGTTCTGGACCGCAAAGATTGTGGAGACGGGGGCCCAGCAAGGGCGTCGAGTCGTTCGAGTCTTTGTGGTCTTCGGGTGGCGGGAAACCCACAGGCAGGTTTCTCCTCGGCGCGTTGGTCGTCCTCGACTTTCTCCGGCAGGATAAAGTGGTCGACGGTGCGATGAGGGAGTCCTTCGATTCGAATGTTCTTAGGCAAAGGAGCGGACGGCTCCGGTCGTCGGCGGCACGGCGTCAAGTGGTCCCCACGGCTGGGCAACACAACTTCGACGGGCCTCCAGCGGTTACTCAAACCTGCGAACCCTGGTCGACGGCAATGGACTTCGACGGCGGCGATGTCCGGGTGCTTCACTTCGATCTCCTCGGCGGTCCCGTCTCAGGTCGGCAGCCTTTCGAGGGTTTGTCTTCCAGGACGCTTCGGCAAAGATGGAGCGGTGCTCGATGGTCCCTCGGAGCACGGGAAGAGGGCGCCTTACCAGGTCCTCTCTCGAGTCAGTCTTCGACGATTTCGGCAGCCTTTGGATCGGTCAAAGCAAATGCAACAGCAAGTCTTCTTCTTTCAGCTGGACGTCGAGGATCAGCAGTTCCAGTTACTCTTAGAGTGGAGACTCAGCTTATGAACGCTTCTGAACCAATTACCAGTGGTGAGCGGTCCCCAGATATACTATTCTGTCTCTCATCCACACTGCTGGCACACACTCAGCAGCCAATCATACAGAAGGGCATTCATGCAGTCAGTCAGCCAATCAGGCACACAGTGCATTCAGGCCACACTCCTCCCTTTCAGACACTCACAACAAGGAATGTGGATTGGGACAAGAACCCAGCCATTCAACACTACACACTGCATTCAGGCCAGTTTCGGGCAGGGCTGTCTCAGTCTTTGTCTCTCATGCCAGAAACCAGACAACCACAACAAGGAGTGTATATTGGTCACACACTCCATTCACTCAGGTCCCACCCACAGGAGGTACCCACAACATACAGTCACTGGGAAGGCTCCAGTCAGTCTAGCTAGGCCTTCACAACAACACCATATAGGGAACTTCCACCCAACAGACAGTCAGGGGGAAGGGACAGAGTCAGGGCTTCCCAGGACTTTGGGAAACAAGGTAACAGGCAATAGAAAGCAAGAGGCCACAGGGGCCATCTTGTTTCCTATCAGGAGTCAACTGATCCCAATGGCAGGGCCTGGGTATCCCAAAATGGAGGACACCCAGAGCACCTGTCAAATTCAGCATGGAGCTGCCACCAGCCCATACCCTGCTCTGTGGGCCACCCACAGGTGCCTAAAAACATACACTAGGGGTACAGGGTTGTACCCTTACCCATGGGTGCCATAAGGGTATCCCATGGGTCTGTTCACCAAACCAAAAGAGAGAGCTGCACTGCCAGGAGTCCCACATGGACTCCTGGGCAGAAAACATGACAGAACACACGATAAAAAGCAGTAAAGGACAAGGATTCAGAGGCCCTGTCCCTCTGATGCATTTCCAGCATCACAATACCCTTTTGGACTTGTTGATATCGGACTGCCTTTTGGAACTATTCTACCTTTGGACTTTGTGTACACAGATTGCACTTTCCTCACGATTTTGATACCAGGAACCAAGTCTTCTGTCCCTTCTTGTTTGGACCCAAGTGGTGCCTTAGGTGGACCCTGTGTATATTGAGGAATTCCACCCCTCTACTTCTGCCTTTTCCATCAGCCACAGGGGGAACATTTATATTCCACTATTGTCACGAAACCTTGTGCTTTGCAACCTAACCTCGTGCTTTCCTTTGCAGCTATCCGGGATCCGGTGTTCTCTGTTCCAGCCACCAGCTGTGGCCTCAATAACTGGTCAGCGAGTGGTTACTATTTCTATGACTGGTGCTTGGGGACGGAGGTATACTAATCCACGTGGACCGCAGATCTCGTGACACAGAGTGGGTAAACCAGACCATGGAACAGTACCTCCGCTGCCTGTCACTGCAACATCAACATTCCTGGTACCGAGTACTACACATAGCAGAATTTGCTTACAACAACGCTCCTCACTCACCACAGCCTATTCCTCTTTCTATTCCTTATACGGCCAGCACCTCGCACTCTACCCTTCCCAGACCTGTCCCCCACATTCTCGCCAACCATTTCCTCTTGCAAAAGAGAAATGAAGGGCATTCACAATCAGACACTTATACAACTCAGAGAATCATAAGAGTCGATGTAGCGGACTGCCGATAGGAAATGGGTGCCCACCCCTCTCTACACTGTAGGAGATAGAGTCTGGATTTCAACAAGACATCTTCCGATCCCAGGCTGCAAAAAGCTACTACCCCGCTTCGTAGGCCCTTACCGAGTAACCAAAGTCATAAACCCTGTGGCTTATCGGCTTTCCATACCCGGCACGTGGCGTATCCACCCGGTCTTTCACACTGCACTCCTAAAGCCATGCCCTACTTCAATGCGGGTATTCCTACCGCCTTCGCCGGTGATGAAGGGCACCTCTGTAGAATACGAAGTCAATTATATTCTGGGGTCCAGAGTGAGCAGGGGTCGCCTTTATTACCTGGTGGACTGGGTGGGATATGGCCCAGAGGAAAGATCTTGGGAACCAGCTAGCGAGGTGCATGCCCCACTCCTGGTATCCCGTTTCCACAAGAACAATCCCCATAGCCCACGTGGACGTGTGCCCTTGAGGGAGGACTCTGACATGCATCCACATAACTTAACCTGCACAAGGAGTTCTGGAGACCCGAAACCTGGGGGCTCGTCCCTGCGGCGGCATAGACCGCGTTCTTCATTTAACGGCGCTCGTGTCCGCCCGGGTGCCGGAGGTCGCGCGCAGCAGCACCCCTGGTGCTGTTGGACTCGGGTGCATGGGGGTTGCCATGGCGCTTGCTGTCACGGAATCTCCGCCCCGCTTCTCGACTTCTTGTTCCAAAACATACGCCCACGGAAAGGGAATCACGTGGCCGCTCTAAGCCTCACGCTCAAGTGATTCCCACACGGGGATCACATGACCAGGAAGTGCCAGCATAAAAGCACCTTGCTTCATCTGGTCCCCTAGGGGATTTCCATGCCATGGTAATTCTGCGTTTGGCTAGAATGTGCACTAAATCCTTCAATTTCCTAATATGCTTTGCTCTTGGGGCGTGGAAAGTGGCCCAATAGGGATTCCCCTGAGAAAGAATGTCTAGTCACAACTCTCCTCTATACAATCTGCCCACCAACTCCTGCCAATATTGCCCCACTACAGGGCATGCCCAAAACATATGTAATATCCCTGCATCTACCGCCTTGCACCTGGGGCATGTCTGCACTTTCGCGCCTGGAAACTTAGAGATCCTCTGTGGCATCATGTATGCCCTGTGTGTTACCAGCAGTTGAATAAGCTGCAATCTCAAATTCTGTGACACTCTCTTATGGTATCTCAGAATCACCCCCCAATGTGTATCAGTAAAGGGTACTCCAAGTCTTCTTCCCATTTGCCCCTTGCCGCCAAAGGGGATGGGGGCCGGTTAGTCATTGGAAAGTCATATATCCGTGATATGGTGTGCCCTCCCTCCGATATATCATAGAGAGTGTCCACTATGGAATGCTTCTCCTGTAGTTCGCTGTATGCGGGCCACCTAAGTATAATCTCCCTTTTAATTGTGCCATGTAATAAAAATTGAACAGTATGCAATCCTGTATGTTCCGCCAGCTCTGCAAAGGGTATAAAATAGGTTTTGTGCAATAAATCCCGTATTGTGGCCACCCCATGTAATTACCAATGCACGCGTATATATTGTATCCCCTCCTTGGATTGGAGAAGCACTTCTTAACCTACATAAGGCTTCCAATAGCGTGTTAGTACTGCCTGCAGTGGTCTGCTCTGATTAAAAAAATCAAATGGGACTAGAACTTTTAGTCCAGCCAGTAAAATTCAATATGAGCTGATGGACATCATTCTATATTTTGGTTAGAATACCAATTTAGAAGAAAGGTGATACACTGTCCCTGAGGAAGACCCGTTTTTGTAAGGTCAAAACACGTGTTGGCAGGAGCATACCAATCACCAATTGAAACTAAATCTGAACGTGAAGAATCTATTGAAATCTCCTTATTGGCGAGAATTGGAAATAATACCAATACCTATTGACAAGACTGTATATTAAGGAAAGGACTGACTAATGGTATATGCGCAGTGGTTGAACCAATACCTTGTCTATTGTCATACCATTTGTTAGGCTCATTAGGGACTCTTGGTCTAGACTGGTAAACCCTGCAGCTACGACGTTCCTGGGTTAAACATTAGAGCAAAAGTGTATGTGGTTGCGCAACAGAGTAGCAGTCCCCTAACCCTAAGTGTCTGAGGGGGAAGCTTTTCTACTTTTATTGGTATAATAATTGATTCCCTCAAGCTAAGGGGGAGGATGCCTGCCTCATAAGAGTCTGTAAAAGTATTAAGCAAGTGTGGGGTGATGTTACTCACCGGACGGCAAATGACCAAGGCAGGAGACCACTTCTGTGTTATTCAGGGTTTTGATTGAAGAGCTCGGGTTGGAGCCTCCACCCGAGCCTCCTCTCTGTGAGGGAATAAATTCTGTTCAATGATATGACTCTCTACTGCATGCAAACATTAAAAAGAGACTGATCACTTAAAAGAGCGGGGAGAATGCACCGCCACAGAACCAGCTGAAACAAAGAAGAGATAATGAGAAACAGGTGACAGGTATGCCAACAACAATCCTAAAGACTGTATAGAATATACCTGAAGCGCTATCTTCCTGACTTGCTACTAGAAATGCAGAGACAACCCTCCTACCTACAATACAAAGTATATCTATTATATCAATCGGATAACCAGGAAGTATTAGGAAGTAAGGAGTCAATTCTTACCACTTAGTAAACTGGCTTTTCTTCAAGGGAGACAACGGCAGTATAAAATAAACAGGATGGTTAGTGAGGGTTCTAATCCTGAGTGGCACGAGGAGCGCGCTTGTTACGGGTTGGTGCACACTCAGCGTAGCGTCCCTCTGTGCATAACGAGAAAATCAATTAATATTCAGTCCCAGTAGTTGGTAGCAATATGTAACGGTAGGAAGTAAATGCAGTCCTAGGTAGCTAGGTTCAGAGGAGCTGGTGTGGGCGTGGGATACAGCAGTGAAACAACCACAGGTAATGTTCCAACCCAGAAAATGGAGGAACAGATGTTGGCTGCCAATCCCAAAAGGACAGAAAGTTACGTGCCAAACTCACCATGTTTAAGAGTTGCCAAGAGGTACGCTGCGTGAGGCTGAGCAGCGGGTGACTCGGAGAAAGGAGCTGCACACTGGCTGACAGAGAGGCACAGTGTAGAGCAGGTAGACATCTGAAGACAAGGAATCCGAGAAACAGGCAGATCGATCTGGTACACAGACTGACAATCAGCACAAGGATGAAAGGCAAAGGCAATCTGGGAAACGGGAGAGACCTGGTACACTGGCTGGCGGATCAGGAGTACAAGGATAGGCAAAGCAGTCTGTGGGAAATGCAAGAGTACTGTTACACGGGCTGGCAGGTTCGAAGCAAAACGAAATACAAACACAATCCGTGAGACAGGCAGGGAATCCGTTAACAGTAGGGCCAAAGTAATGAAGTCGGAACTTCTAAAGCAGGTTCGTAACATCAAACAGAAGCAGAAACTGAAATTCACAGCCGCTTATGAAGAAGGAAGACCATAACCAGGAAGAGCATCAGAGTGAGGTAATTGGGGAGCGGTCACCTGACACACACGGAGCAGCATGGGAGGTGTAGTCCATTCTAGCGCCTTGTTCTCTACTGTAGCTTCCACTGGGCAAAGAACGGAGCAGTGAAACACTGCACACCACGAGGAAGGGCAATAGCTCTGTGCGCCCTCATCCTGGGATGAGTCTGCCCGTCCAGAGGTGTGGAGGAGCCCCGCAGCACGGGTTGAGAATGGCGAAGTGTAACAGGCGAGCTCCAGAGCATATTCCTTATAAAATTCACCATCTGATCCAGGGATCAAAGCAATGCTTTGATCGTGCTTTGTATGTCTTCCAGAGTAATAGGCTCCTCAAGACTTTCTCTCGCTTCCTGACTCAGCCCGGGGAGTGCCATCTCTCCTAACACCTCCTCCAGGTAGGCCCCCGGTGTCGGGCCACTCTTCATAGAGATTTTTGCAAAAAACTTGGAAAGGCTCGTTCACCCTGGTTTGGGTGTGGCATACGTCGCCATGTCCCGTGCATATCAAGTGGATAGGGCCCCATTCTCCTCTTTTTAATGCTGCCATGCTAGCAGTCCGCCTGGTTTGCCTCTTATTTATGCCGCCTCTCAATGTATTTTGCGTAGCTATGCCTACCCAAACTCTCCCAGCGATCCAAGCATTTCTGCTTCAGCTCCATAATCCCTGTGGTCTCACCTGGTAGCTTCACCATGGACTGCTCCAATTTCCTCAGCCGTTCCTTCACAGAGGCCAGTTCTTTGCTCATGGTTGCTTGGACGCTGCATGACCCAGCCATGGCAGCTCCCCTGATTACTACCTTTAATGTTTCCCAAATAATTCCTGCACTGGGCACACTCTCTACATTGTGTGTGACGTAGTCTGTGATGATGTCTTTTAAGCAGCCCCGGAATGGGGGATATTTCAGGGATTTGCTTCTGCGTCTCCACATCGGTTTTGGGGTTCTTGGGGGCAGATATTGCCACTGTAGGCTGGGAGGGGCGTGCTCATGTCAATATGCATATTTTTATAGTTAGCATGAGCTAATCCATTCATTAATTAATGTAAAATTGGTTTAGCACTATAGTTTGTTCTGAGCTATCATGGATCAACATTTGCTGAGAGCCATGCAGAAAGATACAATGTAGATATACTTGTTATTTTGCAAAGCGCACATTCTAGTTTTCTAAGCACTAATTGTGGTCTGTTTTTGTCCATTATGAATCAGGCTTTTCTGAGTACGAAAGGAAATGTGTTAATGCTGAACGCAGATGAACACAGTGAATAGATGTTTTTATAACACTGTGACTCTTGGCAGACTGTCAGCTATCCTTTAGCACAGAGAATATAGCCTTGACTGCGGGAGGAAGAGATAGCATGATACATGTTTTCATTTCTGCAGTTAGGATGTCTTGTATGGACAAGAATGTTTGCACGATATTATAATAATTTAGCATTTATATAGCGCTACGAACCCTCAGGTATATGAGTGCTGCTTATTATTACACACGGAATGTGGTGCTCATTTATCGACCTCGGAAGGATGAAAGGCTGAGTTTGGCCCTGCCGGGATTCGAACCTGCGTCAGCAGGCTCTGCACGGATGTCAAAGCGAGCACTCCTACTCGCTGTGCTATTGGACCGGCATATGCCTTGCTTTCTTAGAACATGTTCCAGCACAGTACACAGCTTAGTTGAAATGTATGCACGTAGTAGAAGCATGCAGTTTCCATGGAATGCTTTTACGCATGTAATGCATGTCAATGTCACTTTGTATAAACGGTGGATTTCTGTTCAGTAGAAGAGCGAGTGAGCTCTCAGGAGGAGGGAGTGGGGTAGTGTGTGCTGCAGCTCCCATTGCTAGAGGGTGTGGATTTCTCCTGTGCTAGAGAGGGCTCTCATTGCTAGTGCTAGTGCGACAGCTGAGTGCTTGGCTTGTTAGTGAACAGTTGACTTCCCCTGCTGCCATGCATAATACACTTTTTCGTTTACTATCTATCTGTGTGTCTGTTGTGATCTTATTTTGTTTCCATAGTATAATATTTTATGAACTTACAATCAGACAGGACCCTTCTTTTATACTGTGCGCTCGTGATGAGGTGTGCCAACTCCCCTCCCACAAAGAAGTAATCTATTTGTGTGTACACTTTGAGCGGCGCTAAATAATGCGAATAGTGTCTAGTATCTGGGTGGAGTACTCTCCAAGCATCCACTAAAGCAAATTAGTCTAAAAGCGTCTGTAATGTCCTGGCTGGTGGGGCAGGGCTAAGGTATTTAGTATCAGATCTATATAAGGATGGGTTTAAAGTACAATTAAAGCCACCCCATATGTTGCCATCCCTATATGGGCCAAGCCGGTGGTATAGTGAACGGAAAAACATAGCAGCGTTGTGAATGGGAGCATACGTGTTGATCAGGCAAACTTCTACTTGCTCGTGGCGGCCCTGCACCATCAACATCCTATCCTTGTTATCAGTTTTAACCTGGCGTAAGCAGAATACAGGGAACCAAATATTTGCCCCCTCTATTTGCTATCAGTGTGTTTTTCAGCCATAACATGAGTTTCCTGCAACAACGCAATATCCACTTTACACCTTTCAGGTATGAATAGAGCCTATTTCTCTTAACTTAAGCATTCAGACCCGTACATTTCTGGTAAGTATATTTATAGTTCCAGCCAAAAGCATGTGTCCCTGTCTACGAGACCATCTGCATTGCGTCTAACACAGCAGATGCTTCTCCTTTCTCCAAATGTGGTGATCCAGTCAAAATTACAGTGCTATTATTCCTCTGTGATATGCTTACAGGCAAAACCCCATCCCCCCTTAACTTCCCCAACGAAAAACAACAATAACTGCCCAGCATCGTTATCCTCACTCGGGCATATCCGCTTCTCGCATTCGCTTCCAGTAAGCGTACCGGGAGCTGGTGCACAGCGGATGGGCACAAAAACAGTGCTCCCAAGAAATGGAACTCTGAGGGCATGGAACCCTCAGGCATAGGTCTGGCCTCCCTCTTGTGATGTTAGGCGTTGACCATTAGTATCCTGCCATTTAAATAATGCTTAAATTCTTCGTATCTCCTCTAAGAAGGAACCATCCCCTTTGCAGGGACCCTTTTGTCTTATGGTGCCTATCCGTCTTCCAAAGATGTCATATCAATGAGCAGAGCCACGTGTCCAGCCTGTGGATCCTCAAACCTTTCTGGACTCCCGGTATGGCGAACTTCCCTTGTGCCTCTCATGATCATCGGCTCTGTCCACTTTGCTAGGGCCTATCTTTTCCGTGTCCATCCTTGCCTGCGCCTCCTCTGGGAGGTCAAAGAATAGGGTCTTGTTCCTATGAATAATTTTCAGACGGGCTGTGTAGACCAGAATGTATTTCAGACCCGCTAACCGTAGTCTAGCTTTAGCCGCAAAGAATTGTGTGTGGTTCTTTTGTACCTGAAGGCGTAATCAGGGTAAACGGCAAGGTGGGACACATCTCTCTTCAGTACCCCTCCCTGTCTGGAGAAGGCTAGTATTTTCTCACTGTCCTTAATAGTTCAGGACCTTTGCAATTATCTGTCTAAGAGGCGCCACAGGGGCGGGTGCCTGGCCAGTGCCCTGTGGGCCCTCTCAATTGTGAAGCTCTACGTGAGGTTCCCGGGCCCAATTTCCTAAAGTAGCATGTTCTCTATATAAACTGTAGGTTCCATGCCTTCCTCCCCTTCCGGCAGGCCTACTATGCGGATGGTGTTTCTGCCGGCCAGTCCCGCTGCTTCCTCAACCCTGTTTTCTAGCAAGCTGACCTTCTGCTGCAAGATATGGATGTTAGCATGCAACTCACAGATCTCCCCAGTGTTCTCCTTCACCTGGGTTTCCAGTGTAGTAGTGCGCTCTGCCAGGCTACGCACATCTTGGCGCAGCAGTCCAACATCTATCTGCACTCCTGCAATCTGTGTCCCCAATGAGGCCTTTAAATACGCTATGGCTTGCATCACCTGGTTATGTAGTTCCAGGGCTTCACCCCCTTTTGCCTGCGCCAGTCCATGTTACCCCCAGGAGCCTGTTGCATGGCCTTGGTGTAACTATCCAGTGTCAACTGGCCTGCTTTTGTTTTGGCCAATTTGGGAGGCATCCAGTCTGTCTACTTCTTAGGTAGCAAGTCACTTAATTGTTAATTGTTGGCCTAGAGCTCTGCTATAAAGCACCTAAGCTCAGTTTTAATGGCTGCAGTCAAGGCTTTCAGGTTGCACAAGCTTCAAGTTTGGGTCTTTCATGCTGGGCAGTTACCCATATCCGGGGGGCTGTTACTGTTGCCCACTCCCTTCTTCTGTTCAGCCCCCCTCTGTGTGTCCTTTGTTTCTAAATCCCTGTAGCTTGAACTGTCCCAAAGGCAGTGCCAATGTACCTTTACTTACTGGGCCAGGTGGGGGCTGATTTTGAGTAGGGAAAGATAAACACACTGACTCCGCTTTCTCCAGCTGCTGAAATAATTTTGGGTATTTGGGTTCCAGCACAGCCCTAGGCAATTTATGCTAGGATCCTCCCCCTGGGGCCTCCCAGTTACGGGGGATAGCCTTGGCCAGCCTGTTATGTTATTCCGGCTCTTTTTGGAGCTTCAAGGTCCCAGGGTACTTCCTTAAAGTCACCGCTCAGCCCAGTTTGCTTCATGCAGGCCGCCGGTTTCCTGCATTTCCACTGGACGCCTCAGGGGCAGGGGCTAGAAGCTGCCGAGCCTAGCCGGCTCCTCTGTGGGTCACAGGGATGCAGCCTCCAAGTGGCACCGCCGACCCGGGCTCACCAGCATTTGCTGCCACTTCCCACACTTCATTCCTATATTTTGGGGGAGGGGGGGCAATGTATCACTTGCCTTCCCATTGCCGCTTGGTCTGGGCTCTGCCAGCTGCCTTTGCGTGCTCTGACATTAGTCTGCAGCACTTTATTCCCCACACAGTTTCTCGCGTCTGGTCCCTCCCGTACCAGCGCACTCTTCCTCCTCTGCATACACTGCTCAGCTGTATGTGCAGCAACGTCGTCCCACCCCGCTTCACCTCTGCCCCGCAGGGCTGCTCCGAGCAGGACGAGCAAGGCTTCTGTTCCCAGAGCCTTGCTCGGCCTGCAGCTACCTTCCTAACACTGCGGCCACCATCTTAATTTCAGACGCCGATGGCAGTTCCACTCTTACAAGCCTTACAGTGCACAAATAGTAACAGCTCTGCACTCCTCCATTCCGCTGGGCACGCTTGACGTATCAGCTACAGGTTCGCTTCTTTTCTGGGCATTGAAACCACAGCTAATCTTGCTTTTCTGACGGATTATGCAAAATCAGGCGGGAGCTGACAACCGAGTTGACCTACTCCATGGCTGCTAACCACGTCCTTATTAGAGTTATAAGTTTTTAGGGGGAAAATAAATTAAATGTAGCTTGATTTGTAGAGTGAAATAATTATGTAATGATTTTGTTTTCATTTCCTTTGAAATGTATAAAGGTTTTTGTAAACCAAATATACAATTAAAAAAAAATCTAAAAAACAGCTATTTGTTTTATTGAAAGATCATGAACATGGAACTACAAGTCCCAGAAAGAATGCAAAGAAAAACCAGGCCTGGATAAGCAGCCACGGAATGGATCGTGTTGGCAACTGTTCGTCTCGCGAATGGAATGCATGGTTGTGGCGTGCGCGTTTCATTCTGGAGACTGCGTCCGTCTGCTTTTCCTAGGACACCTCTAGACTGATACCTCCCCGCCCCAACACCAATAGCCGAAAGCCCGCGCTTCCTCTCCAGGCCCCGGAAGGAGACACCTGGCGGGAGGAGTCCGTGGGCACTACATTTCCCGGCAGCGCATGGGGCCCGCCCAGCTCACACACATGCGCCGGCTCGCCGCGCCCTGAGGTGCGCGCGCCGCGCCCCAAGTGACGTGCAGGAGCGCGCGCGCCCGGGCGGCGATGGCGGTGCGTGCACGCGCAGCGGCAGTAATGGCCGCTCTGGATCGGCGGCTTCCGAGTCCCGACGACTTCGCCGGGCAGAGCTGGAGCTCCTGGGTTCAGAGCGCCGCCGCGCCGCTGGCCGAGGGTGAGTAAAGGGCCCCTCCCCTCAGAGCCCCGCGCAGGCCCCTCGGATCCCACCGGGGGCGCCGCTCCCCCGCCCGAGAGCTGCCCGTCCGGCGACTGTCCGCCCTAAACAAAGGCGCCCCTGGGTCCTAACGCCGACGCGTTCCCTCATACCGCGCCTGCGCCTTCGCGAGCCCGTCGCCCTTCGCTGCGCATGCGCACAGCGTCGCCAGCCCGCAATGGCGCCCGGATATCCGGAAACTGAAGGTGTTCCCGCCCTCGGGATGGGCGTGCGGCAGAATGGAGGCACGTGGAGAAGGGAGGTGGTGGAGACAATGAAAGGAGGAGCAAGGGCGGCTCAGGGATAGTTCAGAGGGAGCAAGGGCGGCTCAGGGATAGTTCAGAGGTAGGTGGAGACAGTGAAAGGAGGAGCAAGGGCGGCTCAGGGATAGTTCAGAGGGAGCAAGGGCGGCTCAGGGATAGTTCAGAGGTAGGTGGAGACAGTGAAAGGAGGAACAAGGGCGGCTCAGGGATAGTTCAGAGGGAGCAAGGGCGGCTCAGGGATAGTTCAGAGGTAGGTGGAGACAGTGAAAGGAGGAACAAGGGCGGCTCAGGGATAGTTCAGAGGGAGCAAGGGCGGCTCAGGGATAGTTCAGAGGTAGGTGGAGACAGTGAAAGGAGGAGCAAGGGCGGCTCAGGGATAGTTCAGAGGGAGCAAGGGCGGCTCAGGGATAGTTCAGAGGTAGGTGGAGACAGTGAAAGGAGGAACAAGGGCGGCTCAGGGATAGTTCAGAGGGAGCAAGGGCGGCTCAGGGATAGTTCAGAGGGAGGTGGAGACAGTGAAAGGAGGAACAAGGGCGGCTCAGGGATAGTTCAGAGGGAGCAAGGGCGGCTAAGGGATAGTTCAGAGGGAGGTGGAGACAGTGAAAGGAGGAACAAGGGCAGCTCAGGGATAGTTCAGAGGGAGGTGGAGACAGTGAAAGGAGGAACAAGGGCAGCTCAGGGATAGTTCAGAGGGAGGTGGAGACAGTGAAAGGAGGAGCAAGGGCAGCTCAGGGATAGTTCAGAGGGAGGTGGAGACAATAAAAGGAGGAGCAAGGGCAGCTCAGGGATAGTTCAGAGGGAGATGGAGACAATAAAAGGAGGAGCAAGGGCAGCTCAGGGATAGTTCAGAGGGAGCAAGGGCGGCTCAGGGATAGTTCAGAGGGAGGTGGAGACAGTGAAAGGAGGAACAAGGGCGGCTCAGGGATAGTTCAGAGGGAGCAAGGGCGGCTAAGGGATAGTTCAGAGGGAGGTGGAGACAGTGAAAGGAGGAGCAAGGGCAGCTCAGGGATAGTTCAGAGGGAGGTGGAGACAATAAAAGGAGGAGCAAGGGCAGCTCAGGGATAGTTCAGAGGGAGCAAGGGCGGCTCAGATAGTTCAGAGGGAGCAAGGGCGCCTCAGGGATAGTTCAGAGGGAGGTGGAGACAATAAAAGGAGGAGCAAGGGCAGCTCAGGGATAGTTCAGAGGGAGCAAGGGCGGCTCAGATAGTTCAGAGGGAGCAAGGGCGGTGTTAAGTTATGAAGCGGACGCATCTTCTGGTTGCATATTTATTATTAAAGTAAAAGACCGCAAGACACAGCAGGCGCCCTCCTGAGAGGCTGGCTCCAACTGCCCTTTGGTAACAAAAGAAAACATTGCAAACATTCTAAATGGAACCAACACATACATAAATTCCAGATGAAGTGAGGTTACATCATAAAGTCATTACATAGTATAATGTTAACCTACAGTAAATATGACACTCTGCACAGTAATAAGAAACCAATCCCAACACATCTCCTTCCTTTAGTAAGAAGATTTAACCCACATAATAATCATTGAACTTGGTTGGTCTGATCCTGACTCTGCATGCTTTCAGACCACTCTCAGTGCTACTATTACAGTCACACTCAGCATTCACTACTCTATCTGCATGTGGTCCAAACACTGGAGCTTCTTCTGTCTCGTGAGACAACTCCTGGTCCCACTCTTCACTACCTTCAGCAGCAACCTTGTTACTTTTGGCTAGTCTAGACATTGCCCAACATTCACCACCCTCCATAATAACAACATTTCCCCTTATAACTGCAATTCTTTTGGGACCAATACATTTACTAGTGATGCATTTAGGAGATACTCTAGGATTTTTGATGTACACCCAGTCCCCAACAGACCAACTCACTCCTCGAACAGACTTCTTGTTATCAAAACGAACTTTGTACTCATTCTGAGTCTCCCTAACTAGATCCATAATTTTTTTTCTGTCAATATTCACACTCCTCGCTAGATTCAACCAACCCGGACATAGTTTTGTCCCCGGATGTCTACCCTTGAGAGATGAGAAAGGTGAAACAACAGTAATGGAGTGTGGAGTCACACAGTAACTCCAGACCATTTCTCTCAGAACTGTTTGCCACTTCAATCCCGATGCCATGGCCAACTGCCGACCACCCTTAAGAAACCTATTCATTCTTTCCACTAAGCCATTCGCTCTGGGTTGGTACAACGCTGTCCTGTAATGTCCGAACAAAATTGGACTCCGTTGTCTGAGACAAGGTCCGAGGGAAACCCCTCCCTGTAGAACACTTCCTCAAAGAAAGTGATCATTTGAGAAGTGGTTGCCTCCCTTATAGGTTTCCACTCGACCCATTTTGAGTGATAATCTACAAGCACAATGAGATATTTGAAATCTTCACCCAACTCCTGAATGGGTCCCATCAAATCCACTGCTAACTTCCTCCAAGGCTCTGCTGGGACACTAACCGGCCTTAAAGGTGTATCTCTAACAATTTTAGTTTTATCACTCCTTTCACATTCCTTACATTTCCTGACAACTCTTTCCACTTCACTATCTATTCCTGGCCACCAGAACGATTGCCTTATGTGTCTTTTGGTGCCCCCCATCCCCAGGTGACCCTGGTGAGCTATTTCCACAAGTGTAGGTCTAACTTCAGAGGGAGGTATGATCCTCATCCCCTTCCTAAGTTCAGACCCATTCTCCGACAAATTCAATTCCTCCTTGATATTATAGAACGCATCAAATTACCTCTCCACCAGATCCTTTCTAGGCCAACCTGTTTTGACCCACACTTTCACTTGGCCTAACATTTCATCAAGATTGTCAGCAGACACCCATTCTTCTTCACTTATTGCATTCTGCACCATTTCACAAATACTGACAGAAGACTCCACATTCACATTATTGAAATCTTTGGTCTGGATAGGTAGCCTGGAAAGACAGTCAGCAATGACATTCTCATCACCAGGAACATACACCATCCTGAAATCATATGCCAACAAATCAATCATCCACCGGGATATCCTGGGCGAACCCTTAGTCCAGTCGGCACTGCCCAACAACTGAACCAAAGGTTTGTGATCAGTTTTTACAAGAAATGATTGGCCCCATAGGAAAAATTTAAAATGACTTACTGCCCACGAGACAGCTAACGCTTCTCTCTCCACTACGGAGTAGTTGTTCTCCGCCCCCTTCAGTGGCCGGGAGGCAAAAGCTATAACATGTTCAATGCTCCCTTCATACTGAAAAAGGGCGGCTCCAAGCCCTAACATGCTCGCATCTACAGCTAGCACAGTCTTCCTTCCAGATACAAACCCCCCCAAGGAAGGAGCCTCAACTATGCCTTCTTTAATTTTAACAAAGGCTTTCTGGCATTCATCCGACCACACACATCTGGATCCCTTCTTCAATAAATCTCTCAAAGGAGACGATATATTAGAGAACCCATCAACAAATTTATGATAATATTCCGCCAACCCCATGAAAGATCGTAATTGTTCCTTATCACAGGGTTGTGGAGCACTCACAATGCTGTCCACCAAAGACTTTCTAGGAGAGATTCCATTGCAAGAAATCCTGTGTCCCAAATAATCAACCTCTGTCATGGCAATTCTGCATTTTTCTCTTTGTACCGTTAAACCAGCATCCTTAAGCCTAATCAAAACAGATCTTAAAACATTGTCATGTTCAACATCATTCTTGGCAAAAATAAGAATGTCATCTTGAAACACAGTTACGTTGCTAAGCCCTTTGAGAACTGTTTCCATCACTCTCTGAAAAACAGATGCCGCTGAGGCCAAACCAAAGGGCATGCGCTTATACATAAAAACACCTTCTGGAGTAATAAATGCTGTTAATTGTTGACATTCCACAGACAACGGCACCTGATGGTACGCAGAAGACAGATCAATAATGGAAAATAGTTTAGGCTCTCCTAGAGTGGACAGAATTTCCGAAATATTAGGCAAGGGATGTCTCTCAACCACAATGTTCCTATTCAGACTGCGTAAGTCTACACACAACCTCATTTTACCATTAGCCTTGGTAACTAAAACGATGGGGGACAACCATTCTGTAGCTGCTACTGGTTCAATAACCCCTTTGGCCATCAGACTGTCAAGTTCTTCCTTGAGTTGCGCCCTCATCTTCAATGGAACTTGACGAACCTTATGCACAACAGGTTGAGCATTATTTCTCAATCTAATGTGATGCTCAAAATCTTTGAGTTTGCCAAGACCCTCAGTAAACACTTCAGGAAATTCCTTGGTCCAGCAATCTCCCACTTTGGCAATTGAAACTGGAACAGGTGCTCTAGCTTGTACTATTTCTTCTGTTCCTCCCAACCCAGTAGGGAGGTTCCCTTCTCTGCCACGAGGAAAGTGGCTTGACAGATTCTTCCCTTGTAGCACACTTCCGAAGAGAATTGGCCGACAATATTTATGTCAGAGTTGGCATATCCACATACTCTAATACTGGTGGGAAGAATAACGGCATCATTCATTTTGAGAACATTTCTCAAAGTCTCTCTGGATATGATGGACCAAGGTGAACAAGAGTCTACCTTCATTGAAAGTTCAACACCATCAATTCGGAATGTGTAGACAGGGTCTTTAGTATTAGTGGACACTTCCGATATCTGAAACACATGTTTAGGGGTCATCTCTTGAATGGCAGCAGTTTGACGAACATAGTATCCTGTCTTACTGTCAAACTCCTCATTATTCTCCATTTTGGGTTCCACACAGTTGATTGACTTATTTTTGCAAACATTTGCAAAATGACCCTTGCCTTTACATTTGAAGCAGTCCGCATTCTTGGCCGGGCACGAGGGAAAACTCATTCCATGTCTGAGGCTGCCACAACAAGAACACATCCCTTTTACATTCCAAGCTCCTCTCTTCATTGTGGAGTAATTACCCCTCCTCTTTTGATCCACCACACACACCGAGGATTGATCAGCATTTGATTTGTCAATCTTGAGTTCCTTCACGTATTCAGAGGTTTGTTCAATACTTCTCGCCATTTCAATCGCCTCTTGAAGGACCATATCATTTGCCAGTAGCTTCTCCTGAATTCTAGGATTGTTTGTGCATCTGACCAGCTGGTCTCTGATGAGCGAATCTGCTAATTGCTCAAACTCACACGTATAACTTAATGATCTGAGACAGGCAACATATGATTCAACAGATTCTGATTTCTCCTGAACTCTCTGAAAGAACTTGTGCCGCTCAAAACTGACATTCTTCTTTGGCTCAAAGTGGTCTCGAAGTTGCTTGAGGGCAAAGGAGTACTCATCCATATCACCAGCTCCCAGGTCACGATTTCTAGGAAGTCCATCATAAATCCTGCGCCCTTCGGTGCCTAGATTATGAAGAAGGAGAGCTTTCTTCCGTGCAGCAGGAAATCTGTCTCCACCCATGGCCACCAAGTAATTCTCAAATATATCTTTCCACCGATCCCATGGAATGGCAGGACGGCCTGGTTCGCTGACAAAAGGAAGAGGAGGTGGTATAGAGGTCATGTTTGTTCAGGAGACAGAAACACTATATTCCCAAGTAAAATCCAGGAGCTGGAATGTGTGTGCTTGACTGTGGTGCCACGACAATTTAAAACATTTTTTTTTTTTTTTCCACTTGAATTGCCTTAAAACTTCTTGTGTTCCCTTTTTTAGAAGTGAATATGGATTAGGCGATCCCCATTATTGTGCTGGTGCTTGGCCAACAAAATAAACAGCCTGGTAAATGTAATCCCCTTGAAAAGGCTTGATGTGTTTTACAAATGCAAAATGTCACAAGGGAGATCCGGAGTGCACAATGTGTCGAGTCCCAGCCAATGGCAGCAATCTGTCAGGCGTGACGCAACAATAGAGGCTGGCGAGTTGCTACGCCGAGCGGTGGGTGTGTCCAGGCAGCGAACCCTTTTTCCGGCTCTGGCGAGGCGCGCGTAGCTTCAGCGCGAGCCTCAGTGAACGAGGAAGTCTCGAGCCTCGTAGCGGTGACGTTGCGATGTCCCTCACCCACCCTAAATAAAGATCGAGGGAAACGCGGGCACAGTACTCACTCCGACCTTCCCCGGTGAGCCGCTCCCTTCGCCTGCCTCTCGCCTGCTGTGTCGAAGAAAGGGAAGCGTCGGAAGGCTAAAGCTAGCCAAAACGGAACACAGGAGCGATCCAAACACGCGCGGGTCTTCGGTGTACCTTGGTCTCGTCGCCAATGTTAAGTTATGAAGCGGACGCAACTTCTGGTTGCATATTTATTATTAAAGTAAAAGACCGCAAGACACAGCAGGCGCCCTCCTGAGAGGCTGGCTCCAACTGCCCTTTGGTAACAAAAGAAAACATTGCAAACATTCTAAATGGAACCAACACATACATAAATTCCAGATGAAGTGAGGTTACATCATAAAGTCATTACATAGTATAATGTTAACCTACAGTAAATATGACACTCTGCACAGTAATAAGAAACCAATCCCAACAGGCGGCTCAGGGATAGTTCAGAGGGAGTTGGAGACAGTGAAAGGAGGAACAAGGGCGGCTCAGGGATAGTTCAGAGGGAGCAAGGGCGGCTCGGATAGTTCAGAGGGAGCAAGGGCGGTTTAGGGATAGTTCAGAGGGAGGTGGAGACAGTGAAAGGAGGAACAAGGGCAGCTCAGGGATAGTTCAGAGGGAGGTGGAGACAATAAAAGGAGGAGCAAGGGCAGCTCAGGGATAGTTCAGAGGGAGCAAGGGTGGCTCAGGGATAGTTCAGAGGGAGCAAGGGCGGCTCAGGGATAGTTCAGAGGGAGCAAGGGCCGCTCAGGGATAGTTCAGAGGGAGGTGGAGACACTGAAACGAGGAACAAGGGCAGCTCAGGGATAGTTCAGAGGGAGCAAGGGCGGCTCGGATAGTTCAGAGGGAGCAAGGGCGGCTCGGATAGTTCAGAGGGAGCAAGGGCGGCTCAGGGATAGTTCAGAGGGAGGTGGAGACAGTGAAAGGAGGAACAAGGGCAGCTCAGGGATAGTTCAGAGGGAGGTGGAGACAATAAAAGGAGGAGCAAGGGCAGCTCAGGGATAGTTCAGAGGGAGCAAGGGCGGCTCGGATAGTTCAGAGGGAGCAAGGGCGCCTCAGGGATAGTTCAGAGGGAGGTGGAGACAGTGAAAGGAGGAGTAAGTGCGGCTCAGGGATAGTTCAGAGGGAGGGGGAGACAATGAAAGGATGAGCAAGGGTGGCTCAGGGATAGTTCAGAGGATGGTGGAGACAATGAAAGGAGGAGCAAGGGCAGATCAGGGATGGTTCAGGGGGAGCAAGCGCGGCTCAGGGATAGTTCAAAGGGAGGTGGAGACAATGAAAGGATGAGCAAGGGTGGCTCAGGGATAGTTCAGAGGATGGTGGAGACAATGAAAGGAGGAGCAAGGGCGGCTCAGGGATAGTTAAGAGGGAGGGGGAGACAATGAAAGGAGGAGCAAGGGCAGATCAGGGATAGTTCAGGGGGAGCAAGCGCGGCTCAGGGATAGTTCAGAGGGAGGTGGAGACAATGAAAGGAGGAGCAAGGGTGGCTCGGGGATAGTTCAGAGGATGGTGGAGACAATGAAAGGAGGAGCAAGGGCGGCTCAGGGATAGTTCAGAGGGAGCAAGGGCGGCTCAGGGATAGTTCAGAGGGAGCAAGGGCGGCTCAGGGATAGTTCAGAGGGAGGTGGAGACAATGAAAGGAGGAGCAAGGGCGGCTCAGGGATAGTTCAGAGGGAGCAAGGGCGGCTCAGGGATAGTTCAGAGGGAGCAAGGGCGGCTCAGGGATAGTTCAGAGGGAGCAAGGGCGGCTCAGGGATAGTTCAGAGGGAGCAAGGGCGGCTCAGGGATAGTTCAGAGGGAGCAAGGGCGGCTCAGGGATAGTTCAGAGGGAACAAGGGCGGCTCAGAGATAGGGCGGCTCAGGGGTAGTTCAGAGGGAGCAAGGGCGGCTCAGAGATAGGGCGGCTCAGGGATAGTTCAGAGGGAGGTGGAGACAATGAAAGGAGGCGCAAGGGCGGCTCAGGGATCGTTTCAAGTGGAGCAAGGGCGGCTCAGGGATAGTTCAGAGGGAGGTGGAGACAATAAAAGGAGGAGCAAGGGCAGCTCAGGGATAGTTCAGAGGGAGATGGAGACAATAAAAGGAGGAGCAAGGGCAGATCAGGGATGGTTCAGGGGGAGCAAGCGCGGCTCAGGGATAGTTCAAAGGGAGGTGGAGACAATGAAAGGATGAGCAAGGGTGGCTCAGGGATAGTTCAGAGGATGGTGGAGACAATGAAAGGAGGAGCAAGGGCGGCTCAGGGATAGTTAAGAGGGAGGGGGAGACAATGAAAGGAGGAGCAAGGGCGGCTCAGGGATAGTTCAGAGGGAGCAAGGGCGGCTCAGGGATAGTTCAGAGGGAGGTGGAGACAATGAAAGGAGGAGCAAGGGCGGCTCAGGGATAGTTCAGAGGGAGCAAGGGCGGCTCAGGGATAGTTCAGAGGGAGCAAGGGCAGCTCAGGGATAGTTCAGAGGGAGCAAGGGCGGCTCAGGGATAGTTCAGAGGGAGCAAGGGCGGCTCAGGGATAGTTCAGAGGGAGCAAGGGCGGCTCAGGGATAGTTCAGAGGGAACAAGGGCGGCTCAGAGATAGGGCGGCTCAGGGGTAGTTCAGAGGGAGCAAGGGCGGCTCAGAGATAGGGCGGCTCAGGGATAGTTCAGAGGGAGGTGGAGACAATGAAAGGAGGCGCAAGGGCGGCTCAGGGATCGTTTCAAGTGGAGCAAGGGCGGCTCAGGGATAGTTCAGAGGGAGCAAGGGCGGTTCAGGGATAGTTCAGAGGGAGCAAGGGCGGCTCAGGGATAGTTCAGAGGGAACAAGGGCGGCTCAGAGATAGGGCGGCTCAGGGGTAGTTCAGCGGGAACAAGGGCGGCTCAGAGATAGGGCGGCTCAGGGATAGTTCAGAGGGAGGTGGAGACAATGAAAGGAGGCGCAAGGGCGGCTCAGGGATCGTTTCAAGTGGAGCAAGGGCGGCTCAGGGATAGTTCAGAGGGAGGTGGAGACAATAAAAGGAGCAAGGGCAGCTCAGGGATAGTTCAGAGGGAGCAAGGGCGGCTCGGGGATAGTTCAGAGGGAGGTGTAGACAATGAAAGGAGGAGCAAAGGCGGCTCAGGGATAGTTCAGAGGGAGGTGTAGACAATGAAAAGAGGAGCAAGGGCGGCTCAGGGATAGTTCAGAGGGAGGTGGAGACAATGAAAGGAGGAGCAAGGGCGGCTCAGGGATAGTTTCAAGCAGGGACTCAAGGGAAACCTTGTTGCAAGATGAGAAAGGGGAATGCATGCAAAGAGGAGGTTCGCACATGAATGTGAGGGTACTGGTAAAGGGGACAATACAAGCCAACACTTTTGATCACCTGGGAGTGGGATTTAGTCTCAAAGAGTCTAGTCTAGGCAAAAGAGGTTGGCATATATGGGTCGAGGGTGTAGTGCATGGCGGTTTACGAAGCAAGGGCTTTACGGGGAGATGAAGGAGGAATTAGGGAATTGGTTAAAAGAAGAGGTTCTGCAGAGACGCACATAAGGGGGTTTGGGTGGTACCAGCAGTGGGACAGACACTTTGAAGATGTTCAAGAATGACCAAGGTGAAATGGAATCAAGGCATGTCTAGAGCAGTTGTGACTTGTTAGCGTGGCAAGATTGCTCTGGGCCATCATCCTAGTTATGCATGCATTCTGATAAGCAATACCCAAATCCTACAAAGCTTGCCAAATAATCGACAACCACAACCATACTCCTCTACACTTCCCTGTCCTTTCTGGCATCCCGTCTAACTAAACACCTCATCATAAAGTCCTTTCCTCTTCATCAGCCTCCGATTCCTGTATAAAAATAGCATACTAGATCTGGCATGGGACGACTTGGAACATATTGAGAGTCAAGTCAAGGAGGAAGGTAACTCAAACCTAGAAATGAGGGGCTGCCGCCTATCAGAAGCTGTAGCTCTAGAGCACAGCAGGCACATTCGTTCAGAAGTCCTAGCTTTAGAGGACAGCCGGCACTGCCTATCGGAAGTCCTAGTACTTTGCTTGAATGCCTCTTCCCCCACCTAACCCAAACTAGGTTGCGCTGCACACGTTGCCATTGTTTCAAGCGGATGCGCAAGCCTCTCTTCTTCTTTGTAGTTTTTACCTGCATTCTTTTGTGCAGAACTCTGTCCCAAAAGCAGCTTCATGATAAAGTTAGAAACTTGCTGATTCTTCTCAATGGCTGCATGAAGCTGGTGTTGTGATTAATGTTGAAATATTGACTCCGTGATTAATGAATGTCCCCATGGAGTTGACCCTTGAGGATTGCCTCCCATTCCGAAGAGTGTATGATTGACACATTTCATGAGAGCCAGATAACATTGGGAAGATTTGGGCACTGTTGAAATGGCATAAATCAGGTGGGGTGTAGTGTTGGTAACGGAGGTAAACGTGTGAGTGGAAATGAAGCCAAAATTGGTTTCAGAACGAAGCGTAGGGGGGGAACCCCCCCCCCACATCCTCGTGTGCATCAGGGGACATGGGGAAGGGTTTGGTCACATATCATGGTCTCGGAAGGAATCGACACGGGTCCCTGGACAACACAACTATATCCCTGGGTGAGAAGGGTCACCCTAAGGTGAAGATGCCGTGGTCAAAGTTAAGCAGTGGCTCCTGATAAAATGTCACGTTAAAGGCTAGGACCCAGTGGTGAGGCGGGGTTGGTCACTTGGCAGTGGTTTGAAGAGTTACATGTTGGGTGAATGTGCAACAGTCAAAGGTGAAGGGCAACATGACGTATGAGACGGTCCATGTTAGAACATACAATGTGTTGTTGTCCGGCCCAGATCTGAGACGTTAGATGAGTGAGGTTACCATTCTCCAGTATGACGAACCACATGTGCGAGGCTGCCATCCTCTGGACTTAGGAGTGATATGAGTGGGGGGTACCATCCTCTGGTGGTTAGAGCCATGTGAGTGGGGGTGCTTTTGTTTGGAGTGGGGAGACATTCTCAAGTGTGAGGAGAAGCATGAATGAGGCTGCCATCTCCTGGTGGGTAGAGCCATATGAGTGGGGATGCCATTCTCAAGTGTGAGCAGCCACATGAGTGAGTGTGCCATCCTCTGGTGGGTCGAGCCATGAGTGACTTGCCATACTCTGGTGCTGGGAACTATATGAGTGAGACTGACCTCATCTGATGTGTACATCCATACGCGTGATGGTGCCATGGGCAGTGGTAGTGGTCTTCCGAGTCATTAGTGGCAGAGTTGGACCTTGCATGTCGCATAAGTGCGGATGCTGTGCGTTATTGTTGATGCAAAGAAGCATTCCTGGGTGGACATTTCTGGGAGCTGTTCATCTGCTGCTGGCAACTTGCAAGTCCCTGGCTAGTTTCACAGCACCTGCTACACACATATGCCTGTGGGACCGTAACCGTATGCTTAGGAATGTATATAAAGCAGCATTGGCACACGTTCACAGGGGTCGAAATTAAGATTAGATGAGCAGTAGCATAAAGCTGCTCCTGGGGATCCGGCATTAACCACTGGGGATCCAGGAGCTAGTACATAGTGTTCCGCAAGTATGACTTCCACTGGGGATCCAGGAGCTAGTACATAGTGTTCCGCAAGTATGACTTCCACTGGGGATCCAGGAGCTAGTACATAGCGTTCCGCAAGTATGACTTCACCATAAAATGCAAACTGAACGCTTTGCTTATTTTCTTTGAACCCTTATGCTTTAACACCGCATGAAACAGCAAACTGGTCTACTATATCCAGACCTTTGCACTAGTTAAGATAAGGGTAGCCCACACAGACAAGGGAACTGTTCTGTATTTTGGGAATGAATATAATCAAGAAATCATGAGGAACCATTTTCTTAGAATAGATGCAACATTTGTAAGACTTTAAAAACCTCTTGAAGATCCGCCACAAAAGGTGGTCAAACACCTGCAGAGATATGAGGTATCAATATTATTAAGAGACGCACAAGAGGATCCAATGATTATAATTGGGCTATTATTTTACAACTAATAGATCAATCAATTAGACAATCATTTGTCCTTGGCAAATGTTGATTTGACCAACAGATCATTAAAAACTTGAATGGAAATTGCACACAACTTGTTATTTTGTTCAAATTATTCTCTTCATTTGGCACATTGAAAGAAACAGCCACAAAATCATATGTCTTATGCTTTAAATGTCATATAGATGTGTCCTAATGCTTATTTGTGTATTGTCTTAAGTGCACAGAATTAAATTCACATAGGCGTGTTTGTTTGGCATCAGATGGTCTGGGGAGCCAAAGGTAGCTCCTGGTAGCTGTTGGTGCTCTTCTAGGCTACACAAGGAGGTAAATAGCTTCCTGCTCTCCTCAATTTCGAACCCTGCGCTCAGAAGATATTTAAAGCATAAAGGGTCATATATAATGAACAAAAAGTTATAGTTTTCATGTCACTGAAAGTAAGGTGTCTTGGACACTATGTTCTTGCACCTTGTTCAACGGAGATAGTTCCGGAGCGGAGTGGACAGTGTTTCCAGTGTTTGGCAGTCTGTTTGCCATTCCCATTGTGAAGGAGGAGCCAGTTTTCAAAAACCCCTCGCTCAACGGAGCGGAGCAGAGTGGACAGAGTGTTTTCAGTGTTTGGCAGTCTGTTTGCCATTCCCATTGTGAAGGAGGAGCCAGTTCTCAAAAACCCCTCGCTCAACGAAGCTGAGCGGAGTGGACAGAGTGTTTCCAGTGTTCCGGGTGGGCCTGGGGAGATCTGGGAGCGCCCCGCTCTGTGGAAGTAAAGTGCAACTCAGCGACGTAAAGAGCCAGCCTGGAGCCCCTGCAGATCGGAAGAACAATGCAGGGGGCAGGAGCGCCGGGCCATGACCAGCTGGAGGACGCCGCAAAGCAACATCCGGAGGTGGCGGGAGCTCCGGTGGAACTGGCGGAGCTGCCGGGCTCGCTGGAATCGCATCAAATCCTGCGGAGTAACACCAAGACTCTTTCCAAAGGAGAGCGGAGGTCGCCGGGGAAAAAGGTAAGAATCCCGTGCACCCCGCATTAGACTTGAAAACTCTCAAAGAGTTGACACCCACCGCCACCCAACTCCAGTCTTTAGGAGTTGGTAGAAGGGGAGCGGACACACCCCGCAATATTGAAATGAACAAAGAGTCCCTTGAAATTGCAACAACGTCCTCACGGATGTTTGCCGCCCCCGCAAAGCCCCATGGACATCAGCAAGGCGGCGAAGACAGCGCAGGACCAGAGCACCGCTTCGGCGAGTGGTTCATCAGTCCTGACTACCGGAGGGTGATCAGACTGGGACCCTGCTCTGGCCCTGGGCGCTAGCAGGCGAGGGGGAGGAGGACTGAGCTGCTAAACAACTACAAGTCCCCAGAGAGGAATGTAAGGGACCCAGTACAGACACTGCCGATTGAAAGACCGGTCACTGTAACTAGACCCCTAATTCGCAGTACTAAAGACATACAGATGGCGGCAGATGGGAACAGAGATCTAAATGATAGCATTGGTGCACCTAGCCCCACACACACTGTGATCAACCACCCAAACAGCCATCCAATAAGGATAGAGGAGGAAAACGTGAGTTTGGAGATCAGGGCAGCGCCGATTGACTGCACAACCAAAGAATTGAATCCTGACACAGGAGACTGGGTCGATCTTGGGTCCCCAGTACATACGAATATGATAGACCCAAAAAAGTGCAATAATTCCAATGGCAGCAAGCGCCACTATATTAAGCGCCAAAAGGGGAAAAAAATAACCGCAAGTGCATCTTCAAACCAAAGCCACCAAGATAATAAAGTATCCACGCATCATCAGAAAAACCTCAGCACTACTGGGGTAAACAAAGTAAAACGTGCGGCAGTGAAAAAACCAGCAGCAGGGCCTGGAACATACCAAAAACCCTGTATCCCAAATGCCCTGTTTACCTTCTTCAAGACTAAACAGAAGAAACACAAATTAGAAACAGAGGTTGAAATCACTGATGTGGAAATTCTAGAAGTGATAGAGGGGTCATTCCCTGCGACAAAAGGGAGGAAAATGGATACAGATATTACAGACAGTGAGAGCAAAATCGGAGATGGTGAAAGGAGATCAAGAGTAGCGGATCAGCCAGGGGTCAGTCCAAATAAAACGGAACAAAAGGAAGCAAATGTAGAGGAATTAAATCAGGCAATCCAGTGTAGTCCAAAAGAAAAAAATTGCCTAAATGAGACTGAACAAAAGAAAACAAATACAGAGGAAATAAAACAGGCAAATCAGTCTATCACAAAAGAAAAGAATACGCAGACTCAAAAGATGATCACGGTAAAAGACCTGCTTACTGAACCGACAAACCTAAATAAAGTTGCTAGGGAAGCAAACACTGTATCAGACACCCCAAGGAAGGTGGCTGACCTTTCAAAGGTCCCCCCAAAAATTAGCGAAAGCCATCTTATCCCGCAGTTGGGGCCTGAAGAAACTAAATCGGGGCCGAGCACTAATTCGAGGAGAAAATCAATCTCCATTGAGCCTCCGACCCATGGCATAGACACACTGCCAATGTTGAAAATAACGTCACAAACCGGGCCCCAAGAATGGACTGAACAGGAAGAGATGTGGGCTCAATTAAAAACCCAGAACCCCCATGATTTAGCACCAGGCGAGATCCCAAGAAAAGAGCAGAGGGAGCTGCAAGTACTACATGAAAGTCCAAAAACAAATCTGAGACCCGAAATGCAGGCGAGAAAGAAAACAAATAATGAGACATGGAGATACCAAGAAGGCGCTCTAGGCCCAAGACCGCAAATGAGCGACCAATCCTGGACAAAAATCCACCCCCAGCATACAGAAAGAGGAGTAAAATTAACCAGGCAAGCTAAAGAAGGAGGAATAATAAATCCAATTACCTCTAAAACATACTCGGACTGTTCTGAAGTATCTATCATAACAGCTGATACCTCGATATTGGACATCTCAGCTACCCAAGCCGAAACTGGCCCGGGCAGGGAAAGTTTGAACACGCCTGCCAAACACCGAAGGCACAGTGAAATTATGATCGATTCTCAAAAACCATCCCCAAATGAAAAACCTGATATGACCACAATCATGGCGGCGCTTACGATTGCACTTGCACCATTTTGCAAATTATATGAAACAATCAGTGACGCGGCAAAAGACAACACTACACTATTGTGCAAGATGCAATCTAAGCTAGAGTTTCTGGAGGGTTACATTACAGCCACAGAGATCAAAAACAGCAAGCAGGAGTCAAGTTGGGAGGAGAAATGGGCTAATCTAGAGATTTGAAAGAAAAGAAGCACTAGCTGCAAAAAAATTGCAAAAATGTTTTATGGATAGAGCCTGTCAAACAGCGGCGAAGTCGGATAGGAGAGAGTTGGAACCAATCTTCAATAAGCAAAAATCAAAAAATGCGAATGATCTGCCAGAACTACAAACTCAGAATATGATTCGGGCCGCAAAAATAGCACCAGCAATGACAAATCAAAAGAAAAAAGTGGCTCTGTGTTTGACAAGTGAAACCATCACAGGTCAATCAAACAAAATAAAAATAGCGTCATCCGAGTCCAAAAAGGAAGATAAAATAAGCAACTTAACCCAAAGCCCCAAAACTCCATGTCATGAAATCGCGGCGGCGGCGACAAAAAACCTGAAACCGACAGAAAAATAATCAAGAACGGTGAATGAATTCATGAGTGTAAGTGCACTGATGGACTTATCATTACATCTCGAAACAGATGTGCAGGGTGAAGAGCACACAAGTCCAGAGGGACCAGCAAAAGAAAGCAAATCTGTTCCTGACAGTAGGAGGGAAACAAATAGCGACGAAGTCCCAGTCAGTTCAATGTCAAAACCTGTAAAGGGAAAAAAACAAACAGATAACGAGACTAGCTCTAGCCATGGATTATCCCCCTTAAATAAAAGATCACACCGATGCTATGAAGAAGAAACAAGTAAAAGGGGTGACAGGGAGAGCAGAGAAATTGCACATAAATACCACTCAGGAAAAAAAAATAAGAACTCGAACAACGCCGAAAAAGAGTCTAGAGTCTTCAAACTAGAGCAGATGTCTTGCAAAAGCAGATACATCGTGCTCAACAGGAAAACGGTATTGTACTTATTAAGTAAGATACACTGCTTATAACATCTGAAGTCCGAAGACTTTCTATTAATAGAACCCTACCACCGTGATCAAAAGGCAAAGTCCTATCTACACATTGTAACCAAGGCACTAAAAGGAGTGCCGGAGGAAGCCTATAAGGACTTAGAACAAGCCGGATTTATCTTGACGGAAATATGTACGCCAAAAACAGACCTAAAGGCGCAGTCCCCAAAGGAGAGGGAGAGCCCTAAATGGCACTATACATCCAGAACAAAAGAACTCTACAACGGAAAAAGACAAGCCCCCTTGGACCGTATGGAACAAGAAAGCCATCGGCATTACGAGTGGGGAAAAAGGGGGATGAGAAATGAAAGATACAGATGAACAGATCCCGACCATAGGGAAGAACGAAAAGAACGATCCAGGTATGGGGGTCAACCCCAGGAAAGAAGGGAACGATACAGAGCTGAAACTGTGGCTCAGTTGAAAATGGCCAGGACGAGGAGTGAAATGTCGGAAGAGGAGTGTAGAACGGGAAAAGATCGAGAAATGAAAATGGTAGAGAACCAAGAACTCAGACAACCAAAGGGACCATGGAATTGGTTGAAAAAAAACGTTAAACCCTCAACATGATAAATAGCAACCACCAGGAGGTGGGCCCAGAAGCATACCGCCTCCAACCTACTACCAAGTAACGATACCTCAGAAATTGATCTCGATGGCCTCATGGAATACGAGAGGCCATAGACATTTGACGAACCCTGAAAATCAAGATATGGGGGCTTTCGACATCCTATGTCTCCAAGAGCACTGGCTAACAGAAAAACCATCTTTAGACGCTTTGAGATAGCCTTCTTTCCGGCCATAAAAGGCCCGCTGGGCCGCCCGTCTGCTGGACTCCTGTTAGCAATAAAGGCGGGGTCAGGAATTTCCATCATAAAAACGATGTTTGAGTCGTATGGTATACTGGCAGTCTCTACAACATGGGCCCAAGTCGACGATAGGGAAAAGGTATGTGAAAAAGAGAAATTAGCTTTGATAACAACATACTGGAACCCGGAAAAATCAACATCAGACTTTTGTAATCAAATAGCAGGAACAATTGACGACATTATTGTTGAAGATCCACAAACGCACATAATAATGTGTGGAGATCTAAACGCTAACTGCAGCAATGAAAATGAAAATAGGGTGAAAAAGATAAAATCTTCAGGGGAACACAGAGGACAAATATGGAAGAGTGAAATCGAGAAATCTCCACAATGTGGCCTCTCTGAAATCCTGGAATATAAATATTGCCACATGGGAAAGGGGGAATTCTAGCGCAAACATTGACTATTTCTTCATCTCCAACAGCCTAGTGGCATGCATAGAAGACTACTCATTGATAAAAACCCAAGAGAGTGATCACAATCTGTTGGCTATAAAGTGGAAAGCACTACGACCTGTGAACAGCTACTACAACAACCAGATTGAGTCGAATAATCAACAAAACCGAGTATGTCTGACTGCGGCTAACATCGAGTCCATTACTAAAAAATAAAAAAACTGGCATCCACGAGCAAGGGGAAAAGACCCAAAGACCAGACTATCTTCCACTTCTACTCCAATATAGATTGAAGATGTCAGGGAAAATGCAAAAGGCAAAACAAAACAAACATATATTTGACAACCTGATCGCGGAAAGAAAAAGATCCCTGAGAAAATTGAAAAGACAAACAAAAAAGGATAACTCACTTACAGCATGGAACAAATGGAAAGAAGAAAACTTAAAATACAAAGCCTGGATCCGAGGTCACAGATACGTAATGTATCAAAAAGATTCAGAGGACATGCTTCGCACGTTAAGCACCAAAAAAACTGGTGACTTCTGGGCACTTACCAAGAAACCAGATAAGAAGGTGGACAATCAGATTGTAAACGCAGTGAGTGAAAGCGCGTGGGTACATTTTTTGGGAAACCTGTTTATGGCACCGGAACATCTCCCACTGGTGGTCGAAAGACCAGCTACAACACCATGGATCGATATTTCATCGATAGACGACATAAAAAGTGCAATTCTCAACTTAAAGAATTCCAGAGCCCCTGGTCCAGACGGGCTATGTAACATCGAGCTAAAACAAAATCCCGAAAAATGGGCTATTCTCATCAGCTCTATTTTCACCCAATGCAGACAGACAAGATCTCTTCCGGCGTCTTGGGTTACGACGGTGGTGGTGCCGATTTTCAAACGAGGTAACAGAGAAAAGCCAGGTAATTATAGACCCATTGCCCTATTGGATATAATAGGTAAAATCTTTGCGACTCTTCTCCTGAACCATTTCCAAACTTGGGCTAGAACCTCTCTGGCATATGACTCTTTCCAAATGGGATTCCTAAAGAAAGGGAGTACGTCAGTCATCATTCTAATCCTCAATCTTATAAAAGCCAAGGTAAAGCAAGGGTCACCTATGGTTTTCCTTGCGTTTGTGGATTTATCACAGGCCTTTGATAAAGTTGACAGGCGGTTGCTGTGGAGCAAACTTAAAAAATGGAACTGCCCAATGGAAATATTGGACCCTGTGATGGCTCTGCACACCAACACGACACTAATAGTACGTTTAAACAACCAATGCCTTCTGTCTAGAGAGATAACAGCGGAGAGAGGAGTCAAACAGGGCTGCCCTCTGGCCCCGGCACTATTTATTGCCTTTTTGGGAGATATAAAAGATTCAGAAACACTAACTAAAGCGTTCCCTCCCAAATTAGGTAAGGTAAATATATTGCGTCTTCTCTACGCAGACGATCTGATATTATTAGATCAAAACCCAAATTGGCTTACAGCGCCAACTTACAAATCTGGCGCAATACATGGAGCAGAACAATCTGAAAATAAATAAAACGAAAATAGTGATCTTGGGGGGGAAAAGTGCCAAGATGACCCGACCAGGGTACAAATGGGCGTTGGACAAAGCTGAAATCGAAGTGGTCCATAGTTTCAAATATCTAGGAGTTCAGATAGACCACTCAGCTAAAGAAGCATCCATGCAAACCATCCTTTGGGGAAAAGCAAAAAATCTTGCTGTTCAAAGGAAAGTAATCGACAGAAAATATGGCAAATTTTCATTAAGTCCGGTGATAGCATTCTACAAAGGGAAAATTGTCCCAACACTGACGTATGGCATGGGGGCAACACTGAGCAATTCCGAATGACATCTGGCGGAAGCTAGAGAGTTCTATCTGGAAGACGGTCTTAGAACTCCCAAACGCAGTTTCAATGGATCTCATCAGAAGAGAGCTGGGTCTACTCTCTCTGGAAGCGACAGTGACCCAAAGCGCAATGCAACTCTTCAGGAATACTCTAATGGCAGATAGTCCACCTATATACAAGATCATAGCAGCAGAAATAACAAATCGCCACTTAATCAATCTCAATAAATGGACAGTCTCAAAGAAAAGCTTTCCGAGATCGCATGCACAGAAGAAGACTTGAAAACAAATCCAGTAAGAGTGAAATCCAAACTCCAGGCCCAAGACTGTATAATGACCCTGGAGAAAGCGCATGCAAACAAACTGACGAGAGATCTTCCACCTAACTTTAACAGACTGAAGGAGCTGGTGGCATACTGTACGAAATTTCCAAACAAACGTCTAAGGAAAATGTACATGTGAGCACGATTCAATCTTCTTCCGACACGTGAAATCATGGCGATCCGGATGCAATCCAACGACAAAGCTTGTCGTCTCTGTAAGGAATTATCCAAATCAGAAACAATAAAGCATCTCTTGCTGCATTGTTCAGAGTTGACAAAAGTAAGAGCCACATATCTACACAACCTTCGCACAAACCATTTAGAACTGCTTGAAGATGAAGACTCAACTTGGTGGAATAGGTTGATGTCAGGGGAGAAAACAAAGTGGACTATAGCGTCTGTAGAAATCTTGGAAAGTGCTTTTGAAATGATTACCTTACGATCCTCTTTGGTGATCAATTCTAAAGACCAAGGCATGAGTGGGTTACCCTGACAAGAGACTGGCAGTGACACACCGCTCCTTGCCAACTCTCGCCGATTACTGTGTGAAAACAGCGCCTGTTGCTTCGGCATTTTCTATTATGTGGCTCTTTAGAGGCGAGCATCAAGAGTTTTGTAAAAATTGCTCATGCAATTAAATACAAAGTTAAATAAAAAAAAATAAAAATAGTTCCTGCTTCCTGAGTGATGCCTGATACTCGGTAGCTGCTTTTAGTTCCTGGTTCCCAGAAGGTAGCTCCTGCTGCCTTTGAGGGGTGGGTGATCGGGCATGCAGGGTTCGAAATTGGCGGGTGCTGGGAGCTATGTAGCTCCTGCTTGTACCCTAGAAGTGCCTGGTTAGCTTGACACCAACAACTACCAGGAGCTACTTTTAGCTCCTGTTTCCTGGGGGATGTCATATACCAAGGAGCTACTTTAAGCTTCTGGTTCCCCGATGGAAGCTCTACCCACTAGGCAATGCCGATCTCTGGAGCTGCATTTAGCTCCTGGTTCCTGGGGGATGTCATATACCAAGGAGCTACTTTAAGCTTCTGGTTCCCCGATGGAAGCTCCTACCCACTAGGCGATGCCGAGCTCCGGAGCTGCATTTAGCTTCTGGTTCCCTGAAGGCAGCACCAGATTCTTGCAGGATGCAGGGTTCGCAATTGAGGGAGGCTGGGGGCTATTTAGCTCCTGCTTGTACCCTTGAAATGCCTGGTTAGCTTGACTCCAGCAGTTACCAGGAGCTACGTTGGGCTCCCCAGGTCAACTGGTGCCAAACAAACAAACCTATGTTACATTAACCCTGTGCATTTTGTATGATCTGTAAACTAGCATTAGGACGCATCTATACAACATTTAAAGCATAAGGGGGCATACAGAATGGCCAAAAAATGAGTTTACATCTGATGTCAAAGTTATATTTGCAGAACCCCTAGCTCCTTGTTCCCCAGTGTTAGCTCCTGCTCACTGGTAAACAAAGGATACCCAGGCACAGCTTTTATTTCCTGTTTATACAATCTTAACTTCAATGCCTGGGGATGTCAAATACCAAGGAGCGGCTCTAAGCTTCTGGTTCACCCGACGATAGCTCCGCTTCCTGGGTGATGCCTGATACTCGGGGAGCTGCTTTTAGCTCCTCTTTTTATTTTTATCCCTGAGTATGGGGAACGGGCCTATGGGTGGCGCATATATGAATGCTGGGATTGAGTGACAGCTATGATGCTGGTGGGTAAACTAGTACATTTAGATGGCAGGCAGTGCATGGGTGATCGGGTTTGGTGCCTTGAGTTAATATTCATGGCAGGGGCTATACCCCAGGACATTGGTAACTGTGCTGTATTCTGTTTATTGCAGGCTTGGATCTTGACGACTGTGGGAAGAATGGCAAAAGGATGGATGCCATGACCCTGATTAAGGAAGGTAAGATGGCAACTTGATTGCCCACAATTGTGTCTGTCTTTGCAGTAGAAGTTTAAAATTCTGCCAGAACTGTCAGAAGGCTTAGCGCGATGTGTGTGTGTGTTTGGTGGTGGGTCATGCACAGGTCCACTGAGACCGTGAATTATCACAGCTCATTGAGGCTCACTTGGTTTAGGTAGTAGTGGTGGTGGCCATGCACCACCTGCAGCTGAAGGGCGCATTCTTCCCACCTACATATTCTGTGTAGTGTTTCCTGACCTGAATATTTGAATTGAAAGCTGTGCTTTTTATACATTCTTCATTGTTGGCTGAAAGCTTTGCCTTCCCTCTTGTCATTCGTTATGGACTGGGGGTTTGGCTTGCCGGATCTCATCCATTCTGGAAATCTATCCCGGCAGGTGCCTTACTTTGCCCTTCTTGGGGTCTTTTAGCTGGATGTCTCCTCCATTCTCTAGTTTTGTCTTAGCTGGTTTCTTGTTTGCATTTAGTCCTGCGATGCAGGCGATTCTCAGGCTGGTCCTTTTCTGGAATTCTGGCCTAAATGCTGCCTCTCTTGCATTAAACCTACTCATGAGGGTGAGAGAATAGGTCCCCATCTGATCTGTTGTGGATATTTTGGTTTGAATGTGGTCTTGCTTGAGGTGAGCCTGTTTTGGGGATTTGGCGTGAATGATTCTGTCTCGTCTTCCATCTAAGGTGAGGCCTAGCTTTTGTTGGATATACTCTGTGGCTTTTAAATTGGCTGGCTGCTGCTGCTATCTTGCTTGCTTTGGCACTGTTCTAGGAGTTTTAGCTGGATGGCATCTGTTTTCCTTGCTTTGGGCTTGCTTGGAGTGAAAGTGTTGTCCTATCTTCTTTTGCCTGTTCCATAGTTGTAAGCTCTTACTTTGCCCATGCTGTAGCTTTCACCAGACTCCTCATTCCCATGCTTGGTCTGTACATTTGGCGAGGTTGCAGTACTGTTTCGCAGTCCGCTCACTGTCCTTTCTGGGATCTGCGCTGAACATTGCACACAATGATGGCGTCCTGCTGGGATGGCACTGTAGGCGTAAGAGTGATGGGGCGGATTCTCGGGGTTATGGTATAGTACTGGGAACCTTTGAGCATTGGTGTTGGAGGCTCTGTGTACCTGGATGCAGTCGTTGCAGTGTAGGTCTCTGCCTGGTCCCTGCACAGTCGCACTTCATAACCAGCGCTTTGTTTGTGTCCCTTTGCCATTGCAGACATGTCCATCTTTGGCCACTGCCCAGCACACGATGATTTCTATCTGGTGGTCTGTAATCACTGTGGCCAAGTAGTCAAACCTCAGGCCTTTCAGAAGCATTGTGGTAAGTCGCCCGTTGTGTATGGGGGCATTTGAGATATTTTATGGATCCTTTTTCAGTGTTCATGCTTGTGTGTGTGGTGGGGGTTTCAGGTCTCTGGACTTCAACAGGGGATAACGTGTGGGCAACATGAATCCACTTGTTTACAGGCAGAATATGCCAACGGCTTTATACAGACAAAATGCGTACGCATATGTTATCGTGTGCTTGTAGTCAGAACAGGCCTGTTCAATTGTCTGAGATGAGAACATTTCATGCTTGTGTGATGCTTCTTTTGGAAAATCATGGACGACTCTTTACAGGCTGTTAACGTGCTTGTACAGCTTGATCTGCAAGGCAGCCTGCAGGGATGTATGCATGGTTCTTAACTAACCATGGAAAAGCCTAGCATTCGTGTCAAGGTATGTATGACCAGCATATGTTAGCTGACTGAGCAGCGCATGGACAGCTGCTGTATGTGCGAAGGTGGGGTATGTGTGCAGCCTTTTGTTCACAGTATTTACTTTCCTCCAGATCGGTTAAGCCCCCCCCCACCCGTTTTCATGGTATGTCACGTGAATTATAACCTGGAGCTTTTTGTTATATAGAGAGACGCCACGGCTCTTTGAGCAAGCTGTACGGCCGGACGCTGTCATCTTCACGCTCACAAAAGCACCACACTGTAAATGGGCAAGCCGTGCCCGGCGGAACATCCAAGTCCTCACGAGACAAGTCTCAGAGTTCACGGGTTAAGAACCATCAAGAGGAGAAGCCTGAAACCGTGCCGAAAGACAGCATGTGGTAAGAGACATAGAAGGCCCGTCCCTGTTAATGTGGAGGAGGGAAGAACACCCTAAGGGAGCCACTCAGAAAGAAAATGCTGTCCCAGTATTATCTCTTCTTCATTCCTAATTTGTGTGGCTGTTTTATTCCTCGCTTGCTCCCCTCTCCTTCAGTTTCCTGCTTGGTCCTCCCTTGTTTTTGAACTCACTCACTTACACCTACTTTTTTTATTTACTGAGGTTACTATCCCTCTTCATTCTGATAATAACCTACTCTTTGGTTTCTTGCAATGGCTTTCTCACACCTCTTAATGTGGTGTAATCTCTCTAAGCACTGGAGCATGCCACTCTCGTCTATCTCTGTGACCTTGACATATCCATGTTTTTTTTAACCTGCGCATACCCTCTTGCTTCTCTGTTTTCACTGCATGGCTTGTTTATGCCTTTTGTCCTAGCAGTCAGCTTGCCTTTGGATATATAAATCCTGCGTTTTCTAACCCCCTATGTTTTCTCCTTGAAGCTTGTTGATGTCCACTTGTTACCCACCATTGCTTGCACTTCTCTCTTAGCGGTTGCTGCGTCCTGCTCACACCCCCTCTGGCTGCTATCTTCTCTGCTGGGCTGCTTATGCATCACAGCGCGTGGCCTGCTTTCACGACTGAGCGGGCAGCTGCTTTTCCTTCTCATTGAGCGGCCTGCTTGTGCGTCTCATTGAGTGGCCTGCTTGTGCGTCTCATTGAGCGGCCTGCTTGTGCGTCTCAACGTGCAGCCTGTTTGTGCTTCTTGCGTGTAGTGTGGCCTATTTCCCCCCCCTTTTCCTTTTGATTCGCTCTAACCTCTCTCCCCTCTTTTCTCTCTCTTTCTCTCTCTCTCTCTCTCTCTCTCTCTCTCTCTAGTTTACTGATGCCAGTCGTGAACTTGGAGAAGATCCCCAGCATCCCGAAGTCTGATGGTCAAGGCTTTAAAGTGAACCCCAAGACTGCTGCTGCTGTTCCTTCACCATTGTGCTTCAAGGAGACACCCGCCCTAAAGGTTACTCCTCCATTGAAGTTGACCCCAACACCATCCCCGAAAGAACCCACTGTGCTTCTTAAAGCGGCTGTTGAGGCTATTGTGGAGCTACCATTACCTACAAAGCTTGTTGCCAATGCCAGCCCTGCACTGGATCTCCCAAGTCGAAAAATTGAGTCTTCTCCGCTACCACAAGAAAAAGACCAGAAGGATGCAAATGGAGTCAAAAACCTATCAAAACCCAGCAAGAAGGTTTCTCGTAAGTTTCTGGCTTAATTTCTTTAATTACGGTATTATAGGCGCTGGTATTCTGCTGAGGCTTCTTCAGAAGACAAGTGCTGGGTTTCTTTCGGAAGGGAACACACGCAGTTCACTGGCGTGGTTGTTGGAGGTTCTGCCATTCACTCTACGGGCATATGGGTTGAATAAACAGTTTAAGGGAGATGGATCTAGTGTTTAGGCCGGCGACCAGTGGTAGTAGTCCACTTTTGATGCCGGCTTGGTTGAAGTTCGCTTTGGAGGTTTAGTTCTGTTGCTTAGTGAATTGGCCCTGCAAAAGTTGTGAAGCAGGTCCTATGATGGAGGCACAAGGTTTGTTTGATGCTGAAGTGTTTACCATTACCTGTGTTGGTCTACCCTTCCACCACCCTTGTGTTATGTTCTTTTCTACTTGGTTCTGAAGCGGACCGGTTCTAGTAGGAGTCTGATCCATGGAAGTTTAGGGCTTGAGTGTTTGTTTTCAAGGTGGCGCTTGTGAAGGTGACTGCTTCAAAGCAAGAGGGAACAAGGGAATATAGTTATCATTCTTAGGACTTGAAGTTTCCGAATGAATAAGGAGAAACACTAGCATACTAGGCCTAAAGGCATTTATCCTCGTGCAAGTGCATGAAGTGTTACAGTTTGACCAAGCTAGCGAGGGGGCAGAAGAAAAAAAAGGGGGTAGGCTAACATTTCTAGTCCTAGTACATTTAGGTCATGCATGCATACAGACAGAGGTGCGGAGAAGAGGAGGGCGGGTGGGAACAAACATGTCCAGTCCAAGACCCTGGGTTAAGTGCAGAGAGGTTGCCTCACTCATGGAGCGTACGTTGAAAGTGCAGTAATGGTGAACATAGTGCAGAGGTCCGGAGGCAAGTGCAAAGACTTCTGGGGGACCCTGGGACCTTTAAGGCTCTGGAGGTGAATCAGGCCTCCAGTCAGCAAAAACTGAATAGAGTTAGGGAGGAGAAGGAGGAAGGAGCATGGAGAGAAAAAGAACTGAGGTTAGCAGGGGAGAGCAGGAGGAAGAGAAAAGGAAGGCCTTGAGGAGTTACTGGAACTTAAGGTGCTCCGGCTCAAGACTGAGAGAGGCAGGGGGGCTGTTCCAGAGGGAAGCACCCGCAGAGGATAAAGATCGACCCACAAATCTCTGCTTGTGAAAGCGGCTCACCGGCGGAGAGTTGGAGGAGGACGAGGGGAGCACTCTAGAGGGAGAGTATTTAGGAAGAAAGCATTGTAGATAGTGCGGGCCTTGGCCCCAGAAAGCCTTGTGGATTATGCAGAGGGTCTTCAACTTGATCCTTGCAGCCACAGGGAGCCAGTGGAGGGATTTCAGCACCAGAGAGATGCGGTTCCTGGGCTTGAGACCAAGGATGAGTCTTGTGGTTCTGAATGAGTTGTTGAGGACGGAGATTAGAAGTAGGTAGGTTGAGAAAGAGGCTGTTCCAATAATCCAGCCTGGAGAGAACCAGGGGTCTCGAGGTGGTGAGCCTATGGGGGAAAGTGAGACAAGGTAGAATACCTCTGAGGAGATTCAGTTGGTAGTGGGACTTTTTGCAGATGTCTGAGATGTGAGAAGAGAAGGAGAGAGTGGAGTCGAAGATGACCAAAATATTTTTTGCCTCATTGGTAGGCGGTGAGGGCGCAGGGCCAAGAGAGGCAGGCCCATGTGAAACTGGAATCAGGGGTCCCAATGAGGACAATCTGTCTTACTGGCATTAAGGCAGAGATCATTAGCAGCACACCAAGACTGAATTGCGGATATACAGTCAGGGATGAGCGAGGAGGAGGAGACCGCTGAGGTTAGCTAGAAAGAAAGCTGCGTTTCGTCTGCATAACACTAAAGGTAGAGGTAAATGTAGAGATCCTGTGGGCCAAGGGGGCCATGTAGATATTGAAGAACCAGGGGGTCAGGTTAGATCCCTGGGGGACACCACAAGTAGACAGAGTGATAGAGGAGTGAAAGGACCCAAGTTCCACCTGGGAGGGCTGGTCAGAGAGAAAGGAGGCGAGGCACGCCAGGGCCTGATTTGTGATACCCAGGCTATCACAGAGACGGGTGATCCGGATGTTGTGGTTTACTGTATCGAAAGGAGAAGAGAGGTCAAGAAGAATGAGGGCAGACAGTCAAGATTTCAGAGCAGATCTTCACAGGTGTTTAGAAGAGCGGTTTCCATGCCTCTGGATGCTCTTAAGCCAGACCGAAGACAACACGGATTCAGTGTAGACGGTAAGTTGGGTGATAGCCAGCTTCTCCGCGAGTTTCCCCAGGAAGGGGGTGAGGGAGATCATGCGATAGTTTGACGGAATAGACGGGTTGGCGGAGGGTTTTTTGAGCAGAGGGTGCACAAGAGAAAGTTGCGGAGGTTGGCCAAGTCTGGAGCGAGAGTGTCAATATTGTCCTTGATGGTTTTGGAGGGTCGGGTCCACCTGTTTGGAGGAGGTTTTCATAGACCGGACTAGTCTAGAGACCTCATCAGGTGTGACGTGCACCTCATCAGTTGTGACAGAGGAGAGGGAGGAGAGATAAGGGCTGGGGAGATGGTGGCCAAAGCAGGCGCAAGAGATGTTGGTGCAGGAGGGGGAGTGGAAACGAGAGAGAGAGGGCAGGTTGTCCTGTGTTTTGGTGGTGAAATGTGCCGAGCCAAGGGCCTGGGTGGGTGCAATAGAGTATGAGGCTGTGGTAGGATTGGCCAGTTCCTTACAGACTTTAAAAGTTTCTCTGTGCCTGTGTTGTTAGATGCTGCGAACATGCAGGCTTGAATGTAGACTTTACTTGGAGCGGGTGCAGAGTCTATATTGCCTTTGAAGAAGGCGGCAGACCAGTTTGTCAGAGGGTGCACCTGAAGATCCCCATTTCCGTTCCGCTTCCCTGCACTTCGGTTTAAGGGCAGCCAGATCGGAGTGTACCAGTAGTTGCTCTTTTTGGTAGGCTTCAGGCGACCCTCATGACAGGGGCAAGAATGTCAAGAGTGTTGGAGATGGAACATTGGAAGTTGGAGAGGGCTGTATCGGGGTGGGAGTCAGCCGCAGGAGTAGAAGGAGGAGAGTAGGTGGAGGCGAAGGCAGCCACTGACACACTGGTTTTATGGGTCAGATGACCTTGAAGGCAGGAGGTGGTGTAGGGTGTGCCAGTGCTAAAGGAGAACAGAGAAGAGAATGATCAGTCCAGGACAGTGAGGTAGTGAGAGGAATAGAGAGTGGGATGTCTGTGGAGGTGAGGGTATCCATATTGTGGCCAGCAGTGTGCGTTGGACCAGCGGGTAGCATGCAAAGAGAAAGGAAGTCACACAGGTTGCGGAAGAGTCGAGATGGATGTTAAGATCCCCCAGCAGGAGGAGTTGGGAAGAGGAGGAGAGAAGAGGCCAGGTCAGGCCATTCCAGGTGTAAGAGGGTGGACTGGCCCTGCGGCCGATAGAAGGTGGCCCGAGTAAAAGAGGCGACCAGGCAGAGAGAGACTGCAGATCAGGCTCTCAAAAGAGGAGTAGACCCGAGTGGGAATAATGCAAACGGGGATCCACTTGGGAAAGATCAAGGCTACTCCACCTCCTGGCCTGTTGTTACTGGGTTTCTTCAAGGGAGGAATGATTTTGGACGTCTGGTTGGCAGAATATTAATTGCTTTGAATGATGGCAATGCAGCTGTCATTTTTGCCAATTTGAGACAGTCTGATTTGGACTTTGTAGTGAATTGCAGGGATTGAAGTTAAGATTGCATAAGCAGGCACCCAAAAGCAGCTCCTGGGTGTCGCCATTAACCAGTGAGCAGGAGCTACCACTGGGGAGCATGGAGCTATAAGCAGAGTTCGCAAACTTAATATTCTGTATGACCCCCTTATGCTTATGTTGTACAGATGCTTCCTAATGCTAGTTTATAGATAGTCAGAAATGCACAGAGTTAATGTAACATGGGTGTGTTGGTTTGGCATTAGTTAGCCTGGGGCGCCGAAAGTAGCTGCTGGTTTCAAGCTTACCAGGCACTTCTAGGGTACTATCAGGAGCTAAATAGCTCCCTTCTCCCCTCAGTTTCGAGTCCTGCTTTGTGTGTGGGGTGAGAGTTTGATAGGTGTGGGCTTCTGAGCAGGCTTTGACTTTCTATCTTTGTTCGTGATGCATTCAGTCATGTTTGTGCAGCACCCGGTCTTTGCTTTTTCCTTCAGGTACGTTTATGCCATAACGTCTGACTTGTGAGTTTGTGTCTCTTGTGTTGCGTTGGTTCCTGTGCAATAAAATGCTATCTGGATACTGCCTCGGCTATAAAACCTGAAGGAAATGGTGTCATTTCTGGTTGACCTGCTCTGCTGCAGCAATAGTCATTTGCATGCGGCTTTCATTGGAAAGTTAGGTTAGGAGATGAAGGCGAGTGTCTCACTGTGTTTGTAGGTCCACGGTCTGTGTTGGAATCTTAGGATCTCTCTGTTAGTACTATGTTTGGAATGTCTAATGTTGGTTAAGTGCCTTCATGTTGGGATGGTGGTGGATTATGGGGGTGAGTGAGTGTTGCATGAAGTTATGCGGCAGGGCACAAAACGGGCACTCGCTACTAACCACTGGCTAGTGATGATTGACTTGTGGCAAGTAAGACATGATGTGCTGTGTGTATGAGTAGAATTGAGTTGGCCAGCGACTTTATATGCCTGGCTAGTAGCTTTCAACTTGAAAATGTACCCCCTGCCTTTGTGGCAGTAGATTCCCATCACCACAATCTCAAAGGGTCACTTCTTACCTCAGCTGCACATTTTTGAGGAATGGTTTGACGATGGCTAGGGCTGCTACTGTAAGGAGGGCATGGTATCCAAGCAAGACCGACACAAGTGATCACAGTCTAAGGGTGTTTATTAAACTGTAACATAGGTGCGATAAACACCTAATGTAACCCTAAATCTAAGATAGGAGCAAGCTACAACCATCAAATAATAATAATAATACAGTCCTAGTGGAGTCTAGTCAAGTAAAAAGGGCCTATACTAACAAAAACCTTTGCCAATCCTTACAGCTATGCTACAAAATAGTGTGGGGGTAATGTTTCACATGAAAAGTAAGAAGTGTCCACCAAATGATAAGCCAGGATGTAATGGCCAGGGTCCCCCATCCTCATATTTTTAGCACGGGACAAGGCGGGACTCTTGAGCACAGCACACTCCTGGGCTTCTCTGGTGCGACCTCACAGTTCTTTCCTCTATATCGGGGCCTTCTGTGCCCAAGTCTCTTCTCATGCAAAGTCTCTTGCTTTAGAGGGCTTGATTTACCAAAACAACAAAACAAAAGTTTCTTCTGTTAAAGTTCACGTACGGTAATTTCTCTTCACCCTTGGATTCCCCCTCAGCCAGGCTCCGATCCTCTTCTTAGTGGTTAGCCTCCCTCAGTCGGGTTCATACTTGTCGTCACAATGTTGTTCAGTTAGCTCCTTCACACTTTTCTGTTGACGTCCCTCAGTCGGATTCACTATTGTCTTTCAATCAAGTTCCTTATTTGTAATATTCAAAAGTCTCAATGTCTTTTTAAACAACCACCTTTATGATATATTTTATTTATATTGCGCCTATACACAAGTGTTTAAAGACGCGCCGAGGCAAGGGAGGACAAAAACAGCGATATTACTAGGCCCAGTGACATTACAGGGTAGAGGGAAGGGGAAATGTGCAAGGGGCAGGGGACGAGTGGAGAGTGCTGAACAAGTGATCGAAGCAACAGCCGGTAGGGCAGCCAGCAGGTGGCAAGTGCCAGAATTACGCGCAGACAACAGGTGTCAATAAGTGCAGGTAGGGGGACTGTAGGGATGCAGATACAGACCCAAGTGCAGGGGTTGCCAGCAGGCAGTGCGGGTATGCAGCAGGGCGGGCAGTGGTCTGGACCCAAAATCGGAGGGTAGCCAGATGCCCAGTGCAGAAGACACAGAGATCAGCAGGGGAGAGGAAGAGAGATGGCGGAAGCAAAGAGAAAGGTCTCTTTGCTTTGAAGGTGCTTCCGGAACCGAAGATGGTTCTCCTTTTTGTTAGGTCTCCCTCATCCAGGCTCAGACCTTCGACGGCACTTACCACCTTTAAACAAAGACATCCGAAGGGCGATCACGTCTCGCTTGGTCACTTTGTTATTCTATGGCAAGTGCGTGCTTTCACAATAACAGTTTGCATGGCGTACCCCTCCGCCGGGCAACAAACGCCAGTTTCACAATTCCCTCAGTCGGGTTCCCACTTTTTACAGTTCTCAATTTCTACAATGTGTCAAGAGCATTCGATTATACAAATTGTTTGGCTTGACACTTCACGCCGGCCTTCGCTATTGCCTCTTACTACTTGTAGTTTCACAATTTTTCCGTTCAGTACTTTCCTTGTTCTGGAGAGGGGTACCAGCCAGAGACCTTCGAAAAAGCGCCCATGTGGCGCTGGTCCTCTCTCTCTTCATCTTCTTAATTTTGCCACTGCACCCGTGAGTCTGACACAGTCCGGCCCACTATCGGGTTCTTCCACTCACCGGCTGTGCTGAACTCATTGGCGTTTCTTTTGCAGCAGGAATCAAGGACGGTACCACGATGGCAACTGCGTATCCCCGCCCTGGCTATCGGTGCAGGAGGGTTGCATGTACCGCTGACATCCGCCGCACCATTCACCAGCTGCGATTCCCAGTCTTATGTTTCTTTTGTCTGCGGCTTTGCAGGTCTGGGTTGAAAAGGGAAGGGGCAACTCACTCCTCGACATCCTTTTAGGTCTCGCCGCCTTTCTATTCCTCTTGAACTTCCGTCCTGGAATAGCTGCTTCCTTGTGCATTTGGCCTTGTTCCCTGTGTGCTCTTGTGCTCCGCCTTTTATCCCAGTGGGGGAAGGGAAAGGGCAGTTAGGTGTGTGTAGTTGTCTGCAATTGCCTGACTCTGCCTGACCCTTGTGTTGGGGCATGTCAGGTGACCTGCTCTGATATTAGTCCGTTTTCGCTCACAGGGTGAGAAGGTGCTTGTGTCGGAAAAGTGATCGGAGGTAGAGTTTCTAAATATCCTACTGGACAGAATGGGGTAAAGGTGTCAAAAGGAAGGTTATACTGCGTCTCACCCTTGGGTGTCCCACTGCCAGAAGCCCTCCTCCCCGATCAAGGTGATCATCCCGCACTCGTTCACCCCCTGGAAATGGATGCACTAGCGATGGCCGTGTCCTTGCCACTTGGATGACAGATCCCTGGGGACTAGTAAGTGAGACACCTTTAGGTTTATTACATTACCTAGATGGGGGTACATTACCATATCTGAGTTGCTAAGTGGCACATCAGAACCCCATATTACTCCCGTTTTTTTCTACAAGTACATTTTTGTAGGAAGGTTTTGTTGTAGTTGGTATGCCTGATTCTCAGTGCATGTTGCAAGAAGTGATGCTGGTGGCTTTGGGGTCTTTGGGACTGAATGAGTAATGATCAGCTTAAGGTGAGTGAACGTTTTTGTTTGTCATGGGTATGTGTGATTGAGTCCTGTAACAGATTGAGTGAATTCTACCCCCCGCCCCATATATGAGGCTAGGGAGGTGATGAGCCCTCTCAGCAACACCTTCCCTGGGTGTACAGGCAAGTGGAACCTCGCTGGCAGAGACTCCCCGTTCCTGTGAGGATCTCCCTAAGCCAATTCACTTGATGGCATACATGGGAGTATCTATCATACACACATACTTCCAAGTACAAACACTTGACTGCTTCATCAGGCAGAAAGAGAAGTTGTCTCTTTAAATCCACTGCAATGAGTAGATTAAAGGAGGACTACTTGTTAAACGAGACCGGGAGTAGAAAGAAATGCATACTGAAGCAGGGGAGGTCTCCTGATAGCGTAACACCGGCAGGAGGCACCGCCACTGGGAACCGCGAGATCCAGAGTTGCCTGGGACCAGGATGGGAAACGCTGGATGCCCGGCATGAGTGAGAGACTGAAAGTTGAGATGAATGGAGTCAGAGATTCGGTAATGATGTGATCACAAGCTTGCCATGGTAGGCAGGCGGCCCATGCAACGTCGCAACGCCGTGGGAGCCACAGCAAACGGACAGCTCCTGTCGAGTTGCAGAGAAGCTGGGAGAAAGAGCAAGATATGTATGGCAAGAAATAACCAAACGGGAGAAGTAAGAATCCAGCAGACGTTCCCAAACAATACAGAAGGTAACGGAGAACACAGGAGGCCAAAAGGGACTCATTATATGCTCTGTGAAACTCATCCCAGTAGAAATGAGAAAAGCTTAGAACGAAAGTTTTGAAACTTACTGTCTTAATGAAACAAAGAGGATAATAGACATCCCGAGGGAGAGATCAATAGACTGGGACACCACTACCCTTGGAAGAGGGGAAAGTTAACCCTGTGTCAAGAGCCGAAGAGTGGAATATAACAAAGAAAGAATAAGGTGACGAGGACACAAGAATCCTACAGGAAACGCTACTTCGCCAGTTCATGTTAAGCACATTTTTTAAAAAAATGTGTTTTTGGTTAAAACAAAACCTTTACAAAAGATTATAAGAAACAACAAATGATGAATGCGCCACTAGCGGACTCAATTAATTAACAGAGCCCTTATTGCGATTTCAATCTTTTCAACAGTTCTACTAGATCAAAGATTTTTCATTCCCCAACATCATTCTATTCCACAGTGAATCTACACAGTCCACCCATTCAATGTTGGTTAATCTTATTAAAAAAAATTGTTCTCAGAACTCTAAAATGTGGACATTCCAATATGAGATGTTGAGTGTTTCTTCTGGTTCCATGCAATTTGGAAATCTACAGGTCATTCAATTTCTTTTGCCTTTCTGTGATCCCCAATTCCTTGTCCTTGCAAGAGTATGAAATTGATTAATTCTGTAACGCATAAAGTAAATACGTGTGATATTACAGTGGAAAATAGCTAGGTAGGGACAACATCCTTGCCTTTTCCGAGGGTACCTGGCATATTCTTTGTAGGTACTATACTTGCTGAGTTCCTCTACTGTAGCCCAGTCTTGTTCGAAAAGTTTTTTTTTATTTTTTTTACATATCCAGCACGCAGGCCTAGGTCATTTTGATTCCATCCCTATTCCATCCATTAATGCATTCATCCTTGCATGATAAGTCCTAAAGGAATGAGAACTACTCCCTAATGTCATTAGATACAAATCTTGATAGAGTGAGTTCCCAGATGGAACTAGAATTCTATTATAATTAGACAATTGTCTCGAGTCCCATCTACATGAAAGAGATATTAAACCCAACTCGTGGCGAATTATACAATTCGGGATTGAAGCAACAAGATGAAGGGCAGATTTTAATAAGCGCCCCTGTAGGATGTTAAGATATGGGTTTAGATTAAACAGACACATATCCAGTGCATACAAAAGAACTGATTCCACTTTTTGTTGACACAATAAGATTGATCCAAGGATTTGACAAGAGTCACAGAAGGCCATTTCTAAAGAGAAAAACAAGTCAATAATCTCATGGGTCTTTGCGTTTTGTATAGTCACATTATAAATAACCTATCAATCAATGGGTGAGCTACACAATCTTATAAGAAAAGTCACAAAAGACTATTTAAAAGAACTGCATATTAACAAAAAGTCTAAAGACTAAGAAGTGTGTGTAAAGCACACATCAGCAGAAGGGAGTCCTTCTCCTGACCTTAGTTTGTTAAGTTAGTTGTGGGGTTAGTTAGCATTAGCTTTTGGACAGTGGACTTCTTTCTGTTGGGCATTCACAGATGACTGACAAGCACCTTACTTATTAATATAGGTACGGAATGCCCCATAGCGATGGGAGTAATAAGGCCTTCATATTATTTAATAAATACACCTTGCAAGTGTCCTCCGAGAGTCTGCGTCCTCCTCGGCTCTTTGTGGAGTGGGAAGGCACTGGCATTGTTTACCGTTATTCCTTGGGCTATCTTCTACTTGTTGAGAGGGTGGATGCAATTGATGATTGAGTTGCACAGTGAGGGTGGTTGCGGTTAGTCTGAACAAGAGGTTGTGGTGTCCTTGTTTATAGGCAGCGGCATTCAAGCAGTGTGTCCGACATGGGAGCAAAGATTGCATCGGTGGAGGGAGATCTGTGGGGATTTCTTTGGCATATATCTTCTTGAAAACAATGATACTTCTACTGGTTTCTGGACTTCAAATTGTTAAACGTTAGATTCACATTTTAATTATCTTGTATGACTCTGGTTGTGGCTTTGTGTCCTGTCTGTTTGTCTGTCTTTTGCTTTAAGGCTGGTTTTCATGGCAGGCCCATCGTCTTTCGTTCACTGAACCACAAAGCCGCTGTTTGTTTCCACATCATGCTCTACTGGGTGCACCACAAAGCATGTAAATTGGACAGGCCCATTCCCTATTTGCATCTCTGGGTTTCATTGCAGACTGTCAGTGCAGGTGGTTTTATCTTCACCCCCGCCCCAGCATGTTAATGGTGAACATTGTACCCCTGAGTCTTCCATCTTTCTTTGTTTCTTTGCTCTTTCCACTACTTGCTATTGGTGAACAACGATTGCCCACCGCCCTGGAATGCTATTGGTGAACATCAACTCCCCCTCTGAGTCTTCTGTCTTCCTTTATCCTCACGTTCTGCCATAGGAGGCTTTCGATACACACCAAACCTTTGTTCTTCTTGCACAACTAGGGTCCGAAACTTTGAGACCTAATTTCCTTTCCCAAGTACGCCTTTGCAGAGCCCAATCTAGTGTCTTTGGTTTATAACCCTAGTCCATTGAATCCCAAGAGCCTCATTTTGTCTAGATCTTTGCGGTCCCCTCTGCTTACTGTGTTAGATGTTGTGTAATGTTCCTTCTCTCTCTCCTAGCGGGCAAAGAGTGTGACCTGAACAGACAGTGTGGAGTCCAGAACCCCGAAACCAAAAAAATATGCACCCGCTTACTCACTTGCAAGGTAAGACTGTCAACATCCATGGCGACCCCCTCTGGACTATTGGAGAATACGTTTTGCTTCTCTGCCCCCTCTTTTTTTCAGTTAAGTCTGTTAATACGCACTATTGCGACTTTCAACCACATGCTGCCCCAGGGCCAGTCTTTTCTAGAAAGGCAGCTTTACAGAAGGAAGCCCTCCAGATCATTGTGTGTTGTGTGCTTCTCGGGGTAGATGCATAGTTGCATGTGTGCAGAGATTTGGCGCTGGCTATACTTCTTGAGTCCAATTAGTGCAACCACAGTGTGATCTCCTTTGTTCTGTGATTCTTGTGGCCCATGCATATTTCATTGGTGTGCGATGGGCTGCACTGTTCATCTTATGGTGCATTCTGTGTGAAGGTTTTGCTTGTGTGGCATGCTTCTTGTGGCACATGCAGATTTCCCTGGTGTGCAGCGAGATGCACTGTGTCTTACGGTGCATTATCTGTGACAGTGTTTTCTGTATCACATGCTTTTCTTGGTGTTTCCTGTACTCTTATGTGATTGGATTCCTGCAGTGTGGGTTTTTCAGTGCCTGTCGTATGTTTACCATACAGATCCATTCTGTGCATCAGAGACGCGAGGTTCAGGGTCGGGCTAAAGACTTTGATGTGCTTGTGGCAGAGCTGAAGGCTACAGCAAAGACCCGGGAGTCCCCCAAGGAGAAGAGTCCTGTCCAGAAGGATCTGGGCTCTGACCACCAAGACGCCACCCTCCTGTCGCCCACTGCAACAAGCCTCCTCATCCCATCCCCAAACCGAGGGAAACCGCCAACTACACCCCCCAGCCGAGGGAAACCGCCAACTACACCCCCCAACCGAGGGAAACCGCCAACTACACCCCCTAGCCGAGGGAAACCACCGACTACACCCCCTAGCCGAGGGAAACTACCAACCACCCCGACAAGTCGTGGGAAATTGGGAATCACGCCCACCTGCCGAGGGAAACTTTCCACTATTTCTCCTTGCAGAACAAAGCCTTCCAGCTCATCTCCCGGTGCAGTGAAGCCACCTCACTGTCCACTACCCAGGTAAGTGTTCTCTGAACTGACATCTCGTTCTGACTGGTGAGAGGAAGCAGTATCAAAATCCCTTGTAGGCAAACCTAAAAATGCTAAGCTAGTAAAATGCCTATTGTCTTCAGAGTACCACCCTCGCCCCCCCCGCCCACATACACACATCATTCTCACTCGCTCCTGTATCCCGATCCTCTGTCCTCAACACTCCTACTTGTTAAGAGGGCTGTATACAAAATATTTCTATTTATTTTCCATGCCTCTTGTTACAAAGCAACATGGTGTCCCCAAAGGATACGACACGAACTAAGTTTATCAGGAGTGTATTTGGGATATTCACATGTTGGGTGAAGAAAAACTAGTAAATATCAGAAAATGGATTGGGAAGGCTTGAATCTTCCCCACTTGGAAAAAAAGTCTCTTAGAATTAGGTTGGGAACCTTAAGGTGGGTGCCAGTGTCCTGTGCAGAAGCTGAACTGTGAGCGGCGGACAGTGGTGTTTGAATGCAGCTCTCATGGACTCTTTGCTCGCACCCATACGCCTTTCTTAGAGAAGTGTTTGCCTTAGTGGGACTTTGTGTACAGTCTGCCTTCTCAGTGACACATGCCCAGATTAAAAAGGGAGAAGCCTGAGGATGATACAAATGCATAGTGTTAGTGAGTCGATGCCGCCCCAACCTTTAGCAGATTTTCTGTAATTTATCTAGCGACTTCTCCTGACATTGACAGCTTGAGGCTAAGAGGGTTGTAGGTGTCAGTTGGAAAGTGGGTTAAAGTTTCAAGCAGCATGTTCTGTTGGAAGCAAATCCACTCTGCATGTAAATGGAGAAAATGTACACAGGCTGCACGGAAATTCATATTTATGGCAGTGATGTTTGGTAGATGTAGTTATTATAAGTTAAATCATATTTCCAATCTGCAAAGGTTATTTATAAATTAACAGTAGTTTGTACGTGTTTCATGCCCCAAAGGGGCACTTCGTCAGGACTGTATTTGCTAATTCCGTTTGGATGTCTGAAAACACACCCACTGTATGAGAAGTCGGTCTTTTTTCACTCTATGAAGTCAGTCTTTTCTCTTGCATCCAGATATTCCTCTCCCTTTCTACTTATGTCCCTCTGTCGTTCTTCTCCTACTGTCCTTCCTCCGACTCCGCCCAACTTTCTCGCTTCTCCTGATACTTCCTGCAATGGTTCACTCACCTACCCCTGATCTTACCTCTTCCTCCTACATCTTTTCCTTTTCCTACTACTACTCTCCCCACCTTGGCACCACTGTTACTTTCTCCTCTACTACTTCCTCCACCCAAGACACACGCAGTAGTACCATTGACGGCGCGCTGTGTTCACAAGATCACTTCCATGTCTTTGTTGATGACATGAGTCCTGACATTTCAGCTGAAGACCTCAAAGCAGCTTTTGCGCCTTTTGGAAGTCCTTTTATTTGAAGTCAGAGTATAAATGTTTTGTCAAAGCAAATTCGTGTTCATTTCTAGTTTAACTAGAACAGATTACAGTTGTGTTAAAAGGGAGACATTACTGGTAACTGCTACAAATGAGACATTTCTGAGGAGACACCGAAATTAAATATAGGAGATTCTATTGTGTGAAGCCCACAAAGAGTAAGTGACATTTAGCAGTGGCAATAAGGAAACGCAATCATTTTAGATGGTAGTCACGTGTGAACTTTGTTTGCCATGTGTGTTATGTGCGGATACTCATTTTAATTTGGGTTTATGGGCGACTTTTCTTGAGCTCCCAGTCTGCAAGATGTGATTTCACCAAAGGGGTCTGCATCTTCCTTCCCGCGATCGACTAACCCATCAACCCCTCCTTGGTTTGTTAATTTATTTATTGTTCATTTGTAATGCGGCTATACGCAAGTGTTTCGAGGCACAGCAAGGCAGGAGGGGGGAAAGGGGAAGGAGGAAAGTAGCAATCCTTATAGGCTTTGCGACATTCAGATTGTGCATGTGCGGTAGCGAGAAGTGTATGGGGGAAGGGAGGTGGGGAAGTGGAGGAACTGGGAGGAAGGGCCCATGGGAAGGAGATTGCCTGGGCGGCCATGTGGACAAGGCCAGGGGGAAGAAAAGGGAGGGGCTGGGTGATCCACAACTAAGTGCAATTGAAGGGGTCTGGAAGCTACAAGGGGTGAAAGCCAACCAGCTAGGTATAAGCGGTGGGCCCATGAGGGCAATTGCAGGAGGAGGGGAATAAGTGCAGAGGTAGACTGGGCAGGGGAGGGCCTGGCGACCTGTAAGACTCTGAAGGAACCAGGCCACCAATCTCTGGCAGATGGGCATTAGCAGGGGAGGCGGAGAGGTAAGGAAGAAGAGAAAAGGAGGGTCTTGAGGAGCTTCTGGAACTTAAGGACATCCGGGTTAAGTCTGAGATGGGCAGCAAGGCCATTCCAGAGGGAGGCACCTATGGAAGAGAGAGATTTACCACCCCCCCTTTTTCTGCTTGGAAAAACATCTGATTTGCAGAGAGTTGGAGCTAGACGAGGGAAGGGTATTTAGGGAGAGAGAGTTGAATATAGCGTGGGCCCACGCCCAGGAAGCCTTGTGGCAACCGGGAGCCAGTGGAGAGATTTGAGGGCTGGAGAGATGCAGCCCCTGGGCTTAAGGCCAAGGATAAGTCTTGCAGTCCTATTCTGGATTAGTTGAAGGGGGCAAAGGGAAGATTTAGGAAGATTGAGGAAGAGGCTGTTGCAGTAGTCCAGCCTAGGGAGAACAGGTCCTCTAGAGACATTAGTTTCTGGGGGAGGGTGAGGAAGGGGAGAATGCCTTTGCTGAGGTGTAGCTGAAAGTGGACCTTCTTGGCCAGATCCATGATGTGAGGAGAGAAGTTGAGGGAAGAGGCAAAGATGACACCAAGGTTCACACAAGGGTGAGGCGGGAGTTCAGGTGGGGGGTGGCCAGAGTGTGGAAGGGAAGGAGGGAGCAGGGGTCCCAATGAGAAGGATCTCTGTGTTACTGGCATTAAAACACATATCATTAGTAGTAAACCATGCCTGAATAGAAGATAGGCAATTACGAATGAGAGCGGAAGGAGTAGAGGAGGGTAGCTTGAAAGAATAACACTGCAAATGTGGAGAGAAGGAGGAGATCAGATGGGCTAGGGTGGCCAGGTAGATATTGAATAGCCAGGGTGAGATGATAGAGCCCTGAGGGACACCACAGGTGGAGAGTGAGATGCTGAAGAGGAAAGGGCCCAATAGAACCCGCAGAGTCGGTCTGAGAGGAAGGAGGTCAACCAGTCCAGAGCCAGGTCTGTGGTGTCGAAGGATTCATGCTTTATCAGGATGGGTTGATTGGCCGTGTCCATGGCAGAGAAGAGGTCAAGAAGGATGAGAACAGGAGGAGAGCTGGAATCAAGATTAGAGAGCAAGTCTTCACGGGTGTTCAGGGGAGCAGTTTCTATGTCTCTGGCAGCTCTAAAGCCAGACTGGTGGTCATGGAGGCGATCAACAGAATCTATGTGGTGGACAAGCTGGGAAATGGCCAGATACTCCAAGAGTTTGCCCAAGAAGGGGGTAGTGGTGATAGGGCGGTAGTTTGCCGGATAGGAGGGCTCAGCTGACGATTTTTTGTGAAGAGGGTGCACACGGGAGTGCTTGAGGAGAGAGGAGAAGGATCCAGTGAAAAAGGAGTGATTGCAGAAATGGGCCAAGGCTGGAGCAAGGGAGACAATGTTGTCCTTGAAAGTTCTGGAGGAGCATGGGAGCAGCTGTTTGGAAGAGACTTTCATAGAGCGGGCTTGTCTGGAAAGCTCATCAGGTGGTATGGGAGAAAGAGGGGAATAGAAGGGGGGAGAAATGGGGGCCAAGGGAGGCACAGAAGAAGAGGAGGGAGATGGATGTGGAGTAGAGTAGAGCGACGAGAAGATGTCCCGAGTTTTGGAGATGAAGTGAGAGGCCAAAGAAGTGCAGAATGCCAGGGAGAGCAGAGGAGAAGGGGAGACTGCAGTAGGGTTGGTGCGTTCCTTGCAGATTTTGAAAAGTTCAGCTGTGTTAGTGGCCGCATAGATTCAGGCTTGGATATAGGCCCTAGTCTGTATTGCCTTTGGAGCAGGTGGCAACCCAGTTTGTCAGGGGAGGTGCTTGAAGCCTGCCAATTCCGCTCAGCAACTCTGCACTTGCGTTTCAGAGCAGCCAGGTCAGAGTCATACCAGGAGTTGCACTTGGTGTCAGGCTTCAGGCAGATCCTCATGGCGGGGGCAAGAATATCTAGAGTGTTGGAGATGCAGAGTTTAAGGTTAGAGAGGGCTGTATCGGAGTGAGTCAGTGGAGGGGGGGGTGAAGGTGGCGACAAAAGACGCAACTGACACTCGCTTCATTGGTGGAATGAAGGGGGATGAGGCGAACAGTGCGGGTGAAGGCTTAGCCGGGGGACCAAGAAGGTCCAGATGAGAGGAAAGGAGGGCATGATCCGAGAGGAGTAAATAGAGGGTTGTAGATGGGGAGGTTGAGCGCATCCAGGGTGTGTCCGGCAGAGTGCGTCGGACCAGAGGGAAGAATGGAGAGGGAAAGAGTCACAGAGGTGGCAGAAAGACCCATTGACAGCATCATGGGAGTCAAGGTGAATATTGAAGTCTCCAAGGAAGAGAATCTTGGAGGAGGAGGCCACGAGAGAAGAGGTGAGGTCAGCTCATTCAAAGTGGAAGTGGGACACCTGGCCAGGGGGCCTGTAGATGGTGGCCAGAGTCAGAGAGAGGCCAGATGAGATGCCAATCCTGCAGAAAGGGGATTTGAACGGGGAATAGGACTGAGTGGGTATGAGAGTAGCAGGGACCTACTCAGGGGGTGGGGGGGATGAGGGCCACCAGGCTGGTTAAGTCTGGGTTTAGAGCGGATCTTGTAACCCTCAGGGAGGAGCGTGTCAAAACGTGCGACAGAGCTGTCCATGAACCATGTCTTGGTGAGAGTGAGAACATCAAGGTCGAGATCCTCAAGGAGGTGGCAGATGTCAGAGGAGTGTTTGACAGCAGATCGAGAGTTGACGGTAGCTGCAGGTTGCCACTTTTGAAGGTCTTCCGAGGAGTGGTACAGGAGTGTGGTACACCCGTCGGAGATGGCAGAGGAGCCAGAGTGATGACAGCAAGAGGCAGGGGAGAGGGGGAGGGAAGAGGGGAGAAGGGAGGAGGGAGTTGGTGAGGGACGGGAGACGCCTATCTAGACAGAGTTGATTTGGGCTGAGAGCCCTGGGCCATGATAGTGCCATTCTGATGGACATTAAGGAGGACCCTGGAGGAAAGGAAGGATGTCGGAGTACCTTCCAATGGGTCCCACCATTAATAGGAGAGGAAGAGAAAGGGGCGTGTACAGAGACCATGAGGGGAACCCAAAGGGATGGGGAGGGAATGAAAGAGGATATTGGTGAGGGCCTGCCTGGAAGAAGCATTGATAGAGGTGTCAGCAATGGGCAGACCAGGGTTGGAGACTTCATCTATGACGGAGGGGTTGGATAGGTGATCGGGAAGCAGTTGTAGAAAATGGGGGAGATTGAGAGCACCATAGTGGAGATTGGGGGAGAGGGAGGGAGGGGGTGGAGAGAGGGTGAACTGAAGAGCACGGCCCACTGACCGCAAGGAAATGCAAAGAGTGAAAGGACGAAGCAGGGATTACACATATAGCAGATGTGCTTGATCACATAGCAGAGGTGCACGATCATTGGAGGCGCAACAGCAGGAACAGAGAGACGGGAGAGAGTGTTGGGCGGGGGGTCTAAGAAGCAGGAGCAAATGTGAGGGCACACAACTATGGCAGTTGTTAAGAAAGGCGTCTCGTGGGCGCTGAGTACCTGAACTTCCAGTCGATGGTCGTGGTAAAGTAGCCAGGCTGTCCGACTGATGGTTGCTGCTGAATATGTAACGCGAGAAACCAGCGCAACACCCACCCTGAATTAGAACAGGGTCAGTGGTGAACCAGCTCCCAACGCCACGGATGCGCACTTCCCTGATTTGCGTGACGTCGGGACAGTGCAAGCACTGACAGGGAAGGCGGGTCTTGACTGGATGGATAATCCACAGCAGGATACAACAGCAAGGCTCCAGAAGTTGCAGTAGTCCGAATGAAGAGGCAGGTTCTGAGGTTGGATAGTGGAAAGGGAACTCCAGAGAAGGCAGGAGGCAAGGCACAGAACCAACCGGCAAAGAGGCAGGAAGGACTAGGAACCCTGGGCCAGATCAAGGGAAGAACTAGAAGGAAGGAAGGGAACTGGAAAGTAAGGCCCAGGGAACCTACTGGCAAGAATGAAAGAGGCAAGAATTCGCTGAAGCAGACAAGGAAAGGAAACAAGCAGGGAAGGACAAGGAAACAAAAGGCTGGGAAGGCTGACAAGGTGCTACTCAAGAGTATCACAGGCGAGGACGCGATCAGGGAACAAACCGCGTTGAGACACGGTTTGTTCAAGCAAATTGGCCTTTAATATAGGGCAGGCAGCACCCGGGAGGCTTGGAACGCAATCAGTGCTGTCCCCAGGTGCTGACGCGCCCAAAACGAGGCTTGGAAAGCAAGCTTGCAACTTCCCAAGCGCTCTGTGGACGGCGCATGCGCGGAGGGCGAAACACGGCCTTCCGTGTCTGCGCGAACCACGTGAACGGGAAACCCCGGAAGCGGCATGAGCCGCAGATGACCGAGGTTCCCCCAACCTGTATCGAGGGTAAATGCGCCAGGACGGGAAGCGCCGGGACCTGCAGATGCGCCCCGAACCCCAGGTAAGTGGCATGATACTATGTCCCCTCCCAGAAAGGCCAGGTGCCCCAGGTTTCCAAGGGAATCGGAGGTAGAAATTGCGGACAAGGCGGGGAGCGTGTACATAACTGCATGTTTCCCAAGTGCGATCACAGGCAGGGTAACCCTTCCGGTCCACCAAGTACTGAAGTACCCCCCGTCGTATGCGCAAATCACATATCTCCTGGACTTCAAATTCGGGTGCTCCGCGGACATCAACTGAGGCAGGACGGGAAAAAGATCGTTGGAATGTGTCAACCACGTAAGGCTTCAAAAGGGAGACATGGAAAACAGGATGAACCTGCCAGGACTGTGGCAACTGTAGACGATATGCTACAGAGGATAAACGCTGAGTAACCTTGAAGGGGCCAAAATAACGGGGAGCTAGCTTGGTTGGTAGATTACGCATTGGCAGATTCTTAGAAGACAACCAGACTAAATCCCCCACATGGAAAATCGGTTCAAGAGTGCGTCCTTTATCAGCCTGTTGTTTCATGTGCTCCTGTGCCTCTGCAAGAGTTCTGCGTGCCAACGTATGTTGCTTTTGGATGGTGACGACCAGATGATCAGCAGATGGAACTGCACTGGGTGGAACAGGATGAAAAGGCACCAATTTAGGATGTTGACCAAAGGAACAGAAAAACGGACTGAGTCCGGTAGCGGAATGTTCTGCATTGTTATAAGAGGCTTCAGCAAGAACCAGATGTGTCTTCCAATTGGTCTGAGTGGCATTAGCAAAACACCGAAGGTAATGCTCCAAAGTTTGGTTAGTCCTCTGTGTGGCCGTTAGTGTGTGGATGATAACCCGAACTTAGGGCTCTGTGAATGCCTAGATGATTGCACAACTGACGCCAGAAAGAGGTCAGAAACTGGGACCCACGATCGGATATGATCTTTTCTGGTAATCCATGTAACCTGTAAATTTCCTGAAAGAACGCCAAAGCCATCTGGGTTGCCGTGGGTATTCTGGGAAATGGGACAAAATGGGCAGTCTTGGTGAAACAGTCTACAACCACCATGATGCAGGTACATCCATCAGAAGGAGGAAGGTCAACGATGAAATCTGCGGCAATGGTATGCCATGGGTAGGGAGGTATCTCTGTAGGATGAAGGAACCCCAATGGTTTTTTCCTTGGAATCTTGGTCTGGGCGCACACAGGACAGCTCTTGACATATCGCTCAACTTGTTCGGCCCAACCTGGCCACCAGAATTGCCTGGATATTAGTTCTTGAGTGGCCTTTATGCCACGATGTCCACCAACTCGGGAATCATGGAACCCGTGAAGTACAAGAGTCCGAAGAGAGACAATGGGTAAATATAACCTGTTCCGATAAAAAAGCAACCCATTGCGTTCAGTGATCTGTGGTCTTTTCAGGATGCTTGCTCGAGCTGGATCTGTTATGGTGTCCTGTACAATCGTCTGGAGATGAGGTGAGAGCGTAAGTAGAAAATGCTTTGGAGAGATCAGTGGCTTGTCACTACAGTCGCTCTTAACGTCTCCTTCCAAAGAACGGGATAAGGCATCAGCCTTCAAGTTCTGAGCACAGGGAATGTAAGTTATGTGGAATTCGTAGTGAGAGAAAAAGAAGGCCCATCGGGCCTGGCGAGAAGTACGACACTGGAGGGAACGTAAATACTGTAAATTGCGATGGTCAGTACGAACTTCCACCGAATGCCGTCCCGCGAGGAGATGATGCCTCCATTCTTCAAATGCTGCTTTTATGGCCAACCGCTCCTTCTCAATCACGGCATAGTTCCGTTCACTAGGAGTGAGTTTGCGGGAGAAATAAGCCACTGGATGTTCCATGCCGGATTCGGATTGCTTCTGCAGGAGAACAGCACCAGCAGCGACGTCGGAAGCGTCTGCTTCTACGATGTATGGTATTTCGTCATTGGGGTGGCACAGAATGGGTGCTGTGCTGTAGGCTTTTATCGAGGTGTCAAAGGCCATGGTAGCCTGCGAATCCCAGAGAAAAGGTACCTTGCTGCTGGTTAGTCGAGTTAAAGGAGTCGTTAACTGTGAAAAATGGGGTATGAACCGCCGATAGAAATTGGCGAACCCTAAAAACCGTTGCAGGGACTTCAGATCGAGAGGTTGGTTCCAGTCCTAAATGGCTTGTACCTTAGCGGGATCCATGAAGATGCCTGATCCACTGATCACATAGCCCAAAAACTCCATACTTTCCTTGTGAAAAGAGCACTTCTCAGCTTTTGCGTACAGTTGATTCTGGGACAACCGTCGAAGCACCTCTCGGACATGTTCCACATGTTTTTCCTGGGTAACAGAGAAAATGAGGATCTCATCCAGATACACCCAAACTGAGATGCCAATCAGGTCACTAAAGATGTAGTCCATAAAGCGCTGGAAGACGGCCGGGGCGTTACACAAACCGAATGGCATTACCCGATATTCGTAGTGCCCAAATGGGGTCTTGAAGGCCGTCTTCCATTAATCGACTTCCTTTATCCGGATCAGATGATAGGCTCCACGGAGGTCTAACTTGGTGAAGACTTGGGCTGTTCGAAGTGATTCCATGATATTCCGGATCAAGGGCAGTGGATATCTGTCTTTTTGCGTGATGTCGTTCAATTGGCGGTAATCTATACAAGGACGTAAAGTACCTTTTTCTTCACAAAGAATAAAGGAAAACCAGCAGGGGATTTCGAAGGTGCTATGTATCCCTTCTTGATGCAGTCATCCAGATATTCCTGTAAGACTTGTTTCTCGGTTAAGGACAAGGCGTACACCTTCCCATGAGGAATCACCGAACCTGGTATCAAATCAATGGAACAATCAAATGTTCTGTGAGGTGGTAGAGGTATTTCCCCTGGCTCGGAAAAGACCATCCGAAAATCGTCGTACTCTTGAGGGATTGGGAACAATGAGCAAAGACCAGGTGGACTATTGCTTCTTGCAAGAGGTGTGGAGATGACGATATTCTGAGACCTGCCAGGCAAGCAACAATTCCGGAGGCAATGAGCGGAAGAAAAAAACAAAGTGCGTGCTTCCCAATCAATAGTGGGATTGTGGCATTGCAGCCACGGTAAACCCAAAACTACTGAATGTGTAGGTGATTTGATGACATCCAGTGTGATTCTTTCACCATGTTCCTTGATCTGCATAAATAGACCCATGGTATGTTGACGTATTGGCCCCGAGGGTAAAGGAGTCCCATCAATCGCCTCCACGGGCAGAACACTCTTCCGGGAAAACAAAGGTATACCATGCCGTGCTGCGAAGGTTTCATCGATATAATTACCAGAAGCTTCACAGTCCAATAGGCCAAGAACTTCCACCACTTTGTCTAACCATGTCAGTTTGATCTCCATAACTAACAAAACAGCAGGTTGCATGGGCTGAAACAAGGAACAAGGAGCAGGGGCCGGAAAGGACAAAGTGAAGGGAGACCTGTCGTTGCCTTTCCTATAAACGACAGGTTTTCTAGTTTTCCGACTTCCTTTGGGGGCGTAAAGGACAGGTACCCAAGTAATGCCCGGCGGCTCCACAGTACAAACATAATCTTAGACTTCTTCGGCGTTTCAGTTCCGCTTCTGATAACGGACCCCTCACAGCACCCAACTGCATGGGTTCTGGACCGGAGTCCGAAGACCCAGGGATTCCGGTAGGCGTGTTTGCGGGTCTGGGAAGTAGCCTCTCAGCTCGACGTCTCTCTCCTCTTCGTTCTGCCAGTCTGTGATCAATCCGTAAGACTTGTTCCACGAGTTGCTGAAGGGTGTCGGGCTCAGGAATGTGTAATAATTCATCCTTATATTCTTCTCTCAATCCCTGACGAAAGGGAGTCTTTTGGGTTACTTCAGGCCACTGGGAATCGGTGGCCAATTGTCGGAAGCGACCAATATAGGCTATTATGTCCAAGGCTCCTTGCTTGAGGTCCATAAATTGATTCTGTGCCACAGAAGCCAGATTGGGTGATTGAAAAACCTCTAGGAACGCTTTTTCGAATGCTGCAAAGTCGTTGAGAATGGGACTATTGGCAGCCACCAAAGGCGCTGCCCAGGCAAGTGCGTTCCCAGTCAAATTACCCAGAATATACCCAATCTTGGCCTTGTCTGAGTTGAAATAGGAGGACCTGACGAGGAAGTGTATTCTACAATGATTACAAAACTCAGTCACCCGTCTTGAATCTCCATCGAATTTGATAGGTGCGCTATGAGCCATTGCACCTTCGCCCTGAGGTGTAACCCCGGTACCTTGTGCCACCATCTGTCTTAGACCAATGTTCTCTTGATGGAGCGCAGACATCTCGGCTCGAAGGGCCCGCATCTCTTCCCGAAGTTCCTGGGTTTCATCCATCTCGGAATCAGAAGGTAGGTGTCTCAATCTGTAAGAGGCGTCTCGTGGGCGCTGAGTACCTGAACCTCCAGTCGATGGTCGTGGTAAAGTAGCCAGGCTGTCCGACTGATGGTTGCTGCTGAATATGTAACGTGAGAAACCAGCACAACACCCACCCTGAATTAGAACAGAGTCAGTGGTGAACAAGCTTCCAACGCCACGGATGCGCACTTCCCTGATTTGCGTGGCGTCGGGACAGTGCAAGCACTGACAGGGAAGGCGGGTCTTGACTGGATGGATAATCCACAGCAGGATACAACAGCAAGGCTCCAGAAGTTGCAGTAGTCCGAATGAAGAGGCAGGTTCTGAGGTTGGATAGTGGAAAGGGAACTCCAGAGAAGGCAGGAGGCAAGGCACAGAACCAACAGGCAAGGAGGCAGGAAGGACTAGGAACCCTGGGGCAGATCAAGGAAGGGAACTGGAAAGTAAGGCCCAGGGAACCTACTGGCAAGAATGAAAGAGGCAAGAATTCGCTGAAGCAGACAAGGAAAGGAAACACAAGCAGGGAAGGACAAGGAAACAAAAGGCTGGGAAGGCTGACAAGGTGCTTCTCAAGAGTATCGCAGGCGAGGACGCGATCAGGGAACAAACCGCGTTAAGATGCGGTTTGTTCAAGCAAACTGGCCCTTAATATAGGGCAGGCAGCACCCGGGAGGCTTGGAACGCAATCAGTGCTGTCCCCAGGTGCTGACGCGCCCAAAACGAGGCTTGGAAAGCAAGCTTGCAACTTCCCGAGCGCTCTGTGGACGGCGCATGCGCGGAGGGCGAAACACGGCCTTCCGTGTCTGCGCAAACCACGTGAACGGGAAAACCCGGAAGCGGCATGAGCCGCAGATGACCGAGGTTCCCCCAACCTGTATCGAGGGTAAATGCGCCAGGACGGGAAGCGCCGGGACCTGCAGATGCGCCCCGAATCCCAGGTAAGTGACATGACAACAGTTAACATAGAGTATACTTTTTAAAACACAACCAGCTATTAATAGAATGGCAGATTCGACTTTTCAACAGGTGAGGGGGAAAAAAGGCATAGATGAGACTTCTTAGGTAAGCTAAAAGGTTTGCTTTTAAGCATATCTACAGGTATGAGAGACCCAGATTAGACATTCAAATGGAGGTAGAGGAGGTCTAGATATATAGCAAGCCGAAATTACACGGCATATAGATCTGGCTTCAAAACAAGGTGGAAGTCCTTGTGTACAACATTACAGTGCAGTGTCACAGAGTAATCCTTTAAATTTGTCGTAAGTTTAAATACCTTTTCTTGGGTGAGCTACTGTTCCTAAGAATAGTAAAGTGAAATTGACTTTACTTACCTTTTTCTCTTTGTAGGTCCGGCACACACCAGTGGGCGCTCTGAGGCCTGCGGGCGAGTTGGCCCTTTACTAAAACCTATTAGAATAGAATGTGGAGTGCTGAGGGGTTACTTAGTAGCCCCTTATCCTACCTAAATGTATTTTTACCCTCACAACTTTAAATGGCTGGTGGCAGTGGTTTAGTTTTCCTACCATTGTGCTTTTCTACCGCAGGCTGAATCCTCAGCTGCAGTACAGCACTCATGGATGACCGTTTTAGTCAAGATGGCCCCAGTCTCCTTTTTTTGCCATTTTCTGTTTGTGAGGTCTTTCTTGGGGTTTACTCTGCGCGCCAAGCCTGGTTTGAGCCCTTTGTTCGTTTTGCCTTTGGCGGGCTTTAGTACTGAAACCCGCCTCTGGCTCCATTGTGTCTGGAAGGGCGGGAAGTGAGGGAGGTTCCCGAAACTCCCCTGTCCTTTCTCTTTAGGAATGCCTGAATGCACCCAGCCCTGATTGGCTGGCTGTCAGGACTGCCACCCTGCTGTTTGAGTGACAGCTATGCTGTGCATGAATGGTCGGAACCTGCTTAAAAGGCAAAGGTTTTGGGACTGAGGACAGTCGACAACTGGGAAGAACAACCTGACAAAGAAACTGTGAACGAAACTTGCTACATCCTCCTGGACCTTTGAATTTCCTGGTTAAGCCCTGTTGCTGTGCTGAAACTTTTTTTTTTTTTCTCTTCTAATCGACAAGAGAAGCTCCGGAAGGGACGACTTCTTCCCTTGTGTTAGTGGGACCAACAAACCCCAAGACTAACTCCACTGGACCATCTTCCCCTGACTGGCTGTACTTCTTTGCTGCTGCAGGGACCGAGTGTATTGGTTTGAGAAATCCGTAGTCCAGTGTAACGTCTGTGATCTGGCCAGAAGCTCCAGGGGTCTCCCCAGGACCCTCCAGAAGCAGGACAGCCAGAGCTCGAGTCCCCTCACCCGAGTGCAGGACTCGGGGAGTGAAGGAAGCCCAACCGGTATCCAAGATCCATCGGTGGTGCTGTTTACCGCGCGCTGAAACCGCAAAGTGCTGCTGACCTGAAAAGAGCCCGTAGCTACCACCGACCTCTGAATTGCTGCCGCACTCCAGACGTCCTCCCTCTTGTCCCCACGACTGAGACCCAGGATCTGCATTGCTGCAACCAGACGGAAGTCAGCTGGACCACTCTTCTAACCAAAGGCACTGTTTTGACTTGGGGTACTTACCTCATGGTCGTTGGGTTCGCACCTCTCATTTGAGACTTGTAGTAGCTACTTTGCTAGAGTTGATTTCAGCTCTACCTTTCACAAGTGTAACAGCTTGTGACCCTACAGTGATTTTATCTTCAACAAACTCTCTAACTTTGTTCAAGACTTTGCTGTCTAAGAAGTGCCTCAGCTCCATGGACTGTGCTCCAATTGACGTTGGCTGTCCTGGCTTCCGGCAGACTCTTCTAGTCCATTTGACTTTGATACTTACTGTCCCTCATAGGTGATAACTTGTTTTTTAACTATTATTGCTCAGAAACTTCATTGAAGATTTAAGTGCTCACATGCTCTGAGAACCTTTTTAACCTATTTCCTTCCTTTAACCTTTCCTTTCTGCGAAACCTCAGAATCTACAAAGTGTACTAGTGATATATAAATGCCATTCCTGTCCTAGTTGGTGAAGTCACCTCCGGGCATAGGAAGTGTTTGAGATGCATCTCTAAAGAGGATCTACTTGCTCTGTGCTGATTCTGGAAAAGTATTTTAAAGTATATTTGATTGTTACATATATTGCCCTTTTTAAAGAATGATTATTGAAAAACTACTGTTTGAATAATTATTTATAACAAAAACCTGGAGTACAAGTGATATTTGGCTACTTGTATTGGTGGATTTCATCGCTACAGCTCTACGGCTCACATTTACCCCTCATGAGATAAGCCTGGCTGCTCAGTCACACTACCAACTTGTGTATTACAGGCCTATACCAAAAGGTGGGTTACCTAATACCAAGAGGACAAGGGTTGTGTAGCCTCCCACAGGGTTATTACATCAATTCTTGCCTAACATCCAGTAATTTGGAGGTGGAGCGTAGGGCAGATGAGAGCGCATCAGGGGACACATTGAAGAGGAAGTCCGGGGCGAACAACGGTGAGGTCCTGAAAGGAGCGCGCACAGTGATGAGGATGGTTGGAGGGCCATGGGAAGTCTTACCCGCTCAGTGAGGCTTGCTGATCGTAAGTCGCAGTAGCGAGATGGCCAGACATTAAGCAGGTGCAGGCCGAGGTGGCCTGTGACAGGGCCATACAGGGAATGCCTGTCTTAAAGGCAGCACTTTGAAGGGGCCGGCGTTGCCTGCCGCCTCCCGGGCCGGATGTGTTCTTAGTAGGTGGAACAGCTGTTAGGACAGTTTTTCTTAAGTCAATTATGGACTTAGTAAAACAATATAACTGACACAGTACAAAACTCCCCTCTTAGTATAAGGCTGTACCACCTGAGTATATGGTAGCATAGACAGAGCAACCAGGCTAGTCTTAGGGGGGAGAGAGGGCTGTAGGAAGGTGCAAAGCACTTGTAGTATACCAAGGGTTTAACAGAAAAACTTACAACCAGAAGTATTATTTAAAAAATCTAGGTGTATTATAAATATGGTTGGGCCAAGTTAAGTCTTGGGGTAAGTACTTTGTCATAGAATCATAAACACAACACAATTCTGAAGGTACTGTGAGAAACCTGAAGGTGTCTCACTTACTAGTCCCCGGAGATCTGTCATGCAGGTGGCCAGGACACGGCCATCGCTATTGGATCCAGTTTCCGGGGGTGTACCGGTGCAGGGGATCACCTGGAAGCTGGGTCGTGGGTAAGTGGCAGTGGGATACCGAATGCCGAGATGCGGTACCCCCTTCCTTTTAACACCTTTACCCCATCCTGTCCAGTAGGATACTTACAAACTGTACCCCGCCACCACCTTTTCCAACAGAAACACTTTCCCATCCTGTGAGCGACAAAGGACTGACATCAGAGCCTTTTACATGACATGTCCCAACACAAGGGGAAGGCAGAGTCTGGCAATGGATGACCACTACACACACCTGACTGCCCTTTCCCTTCCCCACTGGGATAAAAGGCAGAGCACAAGAGCACACTCTGTGCACGGCTGAATGCACGAGGAAGCAGCTTTCCAGGACGGCAGTTCAAATGGTGGAGAAAGGCGGCGAGACCTGAAAGGATGTCGAGGAGGGAGCTTCCCTTGCCCTTTTCAACTCAGACCCGCGAAGCCTCTGACAAAGGAAACATAAGCCCGGGAATCACAGCTGGCGAATGGTGTGACTAATGTCAGCGGTACATGGAACCCTCCCGCACTGATAGCCAGGGCGAGAAGATGCAGTTGCCATCGTGGTACCGTCCTTGAATCCTGCGGAAAAAGAAATGCCAACAGATTTGGCACAGCCGGTGAGTCGGAAGGACCTGATAGTGGGCCAGACTGTGTTAGACTCAAAGTTGCAGTGGCGACATTAAGAAAATCAAGAGACGGGAGTCTTTAAGAACGAACTTGGTACCAGAGATAGAGGGGTCCGGCGCCACGTGGACGCTCAGTCGAAGGTCTCTGGCTGGTACCCCCATCCTGAACAAAGTATTGTACGGAAAAATAGTGATACCAGGAGGCCATAGAGAAGGCCGGCGTAAGGTGTCAAGCCAAACCCCTTGTACAATCAAAAGACCTTGACACGTTGTTTAATTGTGAGCTGTGGAAAGTGGGATACCGACCAAGGGATTTGAGAGACAGGCGTTTGTGCTGGCGAACAATGTGCAAACAGGTTATTGTAAATAAACACGCCCTTGCAATAGGCTAACAAAGTGACCCAGCGAGACCTGTTCTCCCTTTGGTAGTCTTTGTTTAAAGGTGACAAGTACTGTCGAAGGTCTGAGCCCAAATGAGGGGGACCTAACAAAAAGGTGGTTGTTTTAAAAGACATTGGGCCTCATCACGAGTTTACCGACGGGATACCGCATGGGATACTAGCGTTACTGCCACCCGCTCCGGCACTATTAGCACCAGCTCAAGGGTTGGGCGATAATGGGTATTCCCCTTTGGGTCCACTGTACCCAATGGGGCATTTTTGGTGCAATTCGCACACGCTAATTGCGCCCAAAAATGGGCGTTAAATTGGTGTATTTGCCTCTAGCTTAGAACTGAGGATAAATGCTGCCAGACGTGATTGGGGGGACCCCTAAATGTGGCGGTAATAGCATTACCGCCACATTAAGGGCTACCGCCCAACTCGTGAGGAGGCCCATTGAGACTTGAATATTACAAATAAGGGTCTTGATTGAAAGGCAATAATGAACCTGACTGAGGGACGTCAAGAGAAAAGTGTGGAGGAGCTAACTGAACAACATTGTGACAAGTACGAATACGACTGAGGGATGTCCACAGTGAATGGTTGGTCTGAACCCGATGAGGGAGGCTAACCACTAAGAAGAGGATCGGAGCTCGGCTGAGGGGGACCCAAGGGTGAAGAGTAATCGCCAGACGTGAAGATTAACAGAAGGGACTTTTGTTTTGTTTTGGCAAGTCAGGCCCTCTAAAGCAAGAGACTTTGCTTGAGAAGAGACTTGGGCACAGAAGATCCTAATATAGAGGAAAGGAACTGTGAGGTCGCGCCAGAGAAGCCCAGGAGCGTGCTGTGCTCAAGAGTCCCGCCTTGTCCCGTGCTAAGAACTTGCGGAAGGGAGATGCCGGCCATAACATCCTGATTTATCATTTGGTGAACACTTCTTTCTTTTCTTCTGAAAAATTACCCCCACACTATTTTGTAGCATAGCGGTAAGGATTGGCAAAGGTTTTTTAGTATAGGCCCTTTTTACTTGACTAAACTCCACTAGGACTGTATTATTATTTGATTGTCGTAGCTTGCTCCCATCTTAGATTAGGCATTTATATTGTGCATAAACACCCTTGAACTGAGTACACGGGCAAAAGCATAAACCTTCAGAATAACTAACAGTAATTCTAGGGAAGTCGGACCTTATACACATTTCGTAAATGCCACATCTATTCGTGGGGAGTAAAACCACAAGTTGCATTTAGATTACAGTAAGTCAAAGGTAGTAGACTCTGCATGACTGACAGTGACTCTCAGTTAAGGAATCACTTAGTAAAACAACCCTATTACCAGGATACTGTTCTGAACAGTGGGAACACAAATTCATAGAGCTGTATAAACCAGGAACTACATTCAGGATAACGCACAGTTATACCAGGTGAGTAAGACCTTATGGTGTAATTTACAGTTGCTTTTCAGATCAGTGGAACACAGACTATGGTAAGCAATAACTCTTTAACTTATTGTAGGATGGCACACACCTATTCAAGGTATGTAGAAGGTAAGGCAGACTTATTCTAGACAGGCTATGCGGTAGGTTAGCGGAAGCAAGACCCAGTTGGTTTACTTTTACATTTATATTATAAAAGAAATCGTAAAGTGAAAGCAACAGCATTACTTTTGGGAAGCGACTCAATCAATTCACAGGCGAGTAAAATAACCTTAAATATACTTTTCAGAATGGCAAAACAGATTCAAGGTAAGTAAGAACTTTTTTGCTACTGCTCACTCTCAGAGGAGCAGTTACCAACCAACTCTTTCACAAGTAAGTAACTTTTAAACACTTGTTATACTTTTCAGGGCAGAAACCTTTTCTTATGCAGTACTTCCCAAGTCTATTGCATGAGTTCTCTCAGAGGCAGAAGTGACCCTACTGGTCTAGGAGCCAGCCGTAGGCAGGGTAAAATAGGGCTCAGTTGCAGGGAACGTCTGAGTTCCTGAGGAAGTATTGCTTCTGTGACTTAGGAGGTCTCTTCGAACAAGTAAGTATTTCACTTAAGAGTTAGTTGGGGTCCAGGGACTTCTGTGAAGACACCCTGAGAGGATTCTGCAGTGGGCCTGGGTGAACTGGATGAGAGGACTCCGAATCACAAGAAACACCCCAAAGCTATACAGAAAACAGGCTTAAGGTAAGTAAATACCCCAGCTAACACAGAAGAAGAGTTTGCAGCGGGGAGACTTGAGTATCCGCAGCCAAGAACCCGGTTGATGGATTCCTTTGTCATGGAGACAGAACCCAGGACTTTGGAAGGGATTTTGCAGCCGGGATCAATAGGGAAGGCTCCAGGCAAGAGTTACTTTGTGGCTGGATGTGGCTCTGTGGTTCTGGTGCCCTTTTCAGGAACCAGAAGAAGACTGAATATCGTTGGTCGGATCCTCGTCTCTAATCTGGTAAAGCACTCTGGTGAGGGGAATTCAAGGACTTAAATGTGTGTCTCTGGAGAGCCAAGAGGAGGCCCCCAAAGTTTCAACTCGTTCGGAATTTGAAAGACCATGCACCGCACAATGGCTCGAGCTCCCAGGGAATTGCGGTATTGCAGCCCTGCAAGGTCACAGCATGACGTGGATGGCTCAAAATGAAGGTCTTCTTGACTCTAGTGGATAACACCAGGCTCTTGGTTGGGGTCGTCGTTTTCGGAGTCCCCAGGTCGATTGGAAGGAAGAATAGCAGCAGGCTCCGGTTACACAGCAGGCTCTCGAGTCGCTGGAAATCGCTAGAGCCATATTTCATCTTTGGTTTCAGCTCCAGTGATCGACTTCTCAGCAGCTTCCAGGTTCGGAGTATTTAACAGCAACTACAGCACAACTTCTGCAATCTCTCCATGCATTTTACAGACAGGGGTGGTCTGGCTGTCCTTTTTTAGGCCATACAAAACTGCAATTATCCATAGATAAGTGCAAACCTTCCAATCATTAATAATACAATTCATGCGTAAAACGCCACATAATCCCTTCAAAAGGAGCCAACCCTACTTAAAGGGTATGTATTCTAGACAAGAGACAATGTATATGTTGAAATTCATTAATTTTATTCATCAATCACATATCATCATAGAAAAACATTTTACAAAAACACACATGAAATGCATTGACATCACATCTATTAAAAACCAATTTTAAATACACACATATCACGCCAAACAGTGATCTCATCTCACACATCATTTCTCACATACTCTTTCATCCCCATTCATACAAACAACCTTTTGTAGTGCAAAAACTGCAAATTTAGTGATTCTGTTCTGTAATCAGAGCCCCCATCTAATTGGGTTAATTCACTATCTACTAAAAGTGCATAGTTGACAGTGTTTTGAAAGTCAAACATAGGGTAAATGTTCCAAATTGATCATTTTTGAACATGTTCTAAATTACCACATTCTTTTGTGTAAACCCAAGTTAGAGCCAGCTCTGGGAGGAGTGGGCCCTATGGTAATGTCTACTCGAGTTTCGGGCTACCGGACAGACCTGTACAATTTCCGTCTAGAGTACCTCGTCAGGACATATACATTTTAGAAAAAACAAAACAATTCTTTTTGCAGTGATTCAAGTTGGTGTCCAAATGTTAAATGTTGTCCAAAGTTCAATGTGTGATTTCTTCCAATTTACAGAGTCTCATGCTTCTGTAGGTCAATTGTGTTACTGAGGAAGCCACCATTATCTTTCGGATGTACTTCGTGCAACTGTATCGCACATTGTATTGTACTAACTTCAATTGGAGTATCTCCATGCAGTACTATTCTGGTCACATCAGTGAGAATAATTCTTCTTTAATTGGAAAGCAATTTGTATCTTGCAGGTGTATCCCTTTACATCTGTGCAAGGTTTTTCTTCAAAACTACCCTAAATTGGTGCCAGGCAGCTCAGAGTGATTTTGCCAAAGGTACACAGTCCCCATATGTTTTGCCAGATGGTCCCCTGTTGAATTCTCTGTCCTGTGCTGTGTGTATCCTCCCAAACTCAATTGTTTGCTTGTGACAGCATCCTGCCATGCGTTTAGTCTTCCGCTCTGTCCTGCTGGATTAGGCCAGCCAGCCCATGCATTGAGACTGGGCTCCTTTTAGGCAAGGTGAAAGACTAAGGGTTGCAGAGGTTTGAACTCCTCCCTCCTCAGACACTCTGGAGCTTGGCGGGGAATACAAAGGATTCCCGCCGTAGACAAAACTTCCACTGAGGTCGTTCCCACCTAGAATGGCAGCAAGAAATGGTGAGAAAAGAAGGATCCCGCCATTTCAGTGCATCACTGAGGCTGAATTGACAGCCTGCGAGTAAAAATGATGGAAAGTCATAAAGGAAAAACCACTGCCACCAGCCATTTAAGCAAACCTGCAAGTGTAACACAAATGTTACAGTTAAGTAAGCAAGGGGATACATTGTATCCTCCCCAGCACTCCATGTTAGGGAGAATTCTCAGAAATGTGCTAATTCCTCCCACCTTAAAGACCTACAGCTCTTTTGCTACACTTTGGGACTTTGAAATTTTCAATTCAGTGTGTTTACTGCATTTGTTTCTTTTTGGTTATGGAGTCTAACAAACTCCATAGGCATCATCTTTTAAATTTGTCACACAGCACCTTCAGTGCAGTGGCACAGAGAAGTCTTTTAGATTTTAAGCTGGCCTAAAGCTTTTTGAAGATCCTCTGGACTCCCACGAAGCAGGACTGACCAAGCCTGAGCCCCCTTAGCAGAGTGCGAGACCCCAGAAGCAAGGACAGTTCACCTTGACAGCCAGGAATCGCGCTTCTTACTATTTGCTGGAACCGCATGGAGCTGAAACGTGAAACAGCCACTGGAAATGAAGTTTGCCGGTTGTGGGTTTTGACAGTCCCAGTGCAGAGCAGGAGTCCCCAGATGTCCTCCCTCTTGTCCCCACGACTGAGGCCCAGGAACAGTGAGTTCTGCAGAGCTGCACAGGAGCAGAAGTCATCAGCTGCATCTTTTCTTCTTTTCCAACGTACTGTAAAACAAGTCTAAGAGAACTTACCTCTTACTGTAGAAGTTCTTGTAACTTCCACAAGTCTAATCAGCCCGTGACCCTACATTTGATTCTTCTTTTCATCAAAGACTCCTAAGAACTTACTGCAAAGACTTTCCATTTACTTACCAGAAGTGCTTTATCCTATCCAAGACTTTTGCCCATTGACTTTGGCTTAACCTATGTAATTGAATGACTCTTCTAGTGAACTCTAGATGTATCTGCATTGCTTAAGAATATTTGTGGTCTCTTGTGTTCTAATAACCTGAGTATTCTGAATGGCAACAGTAAGGTATTAATGTCCCCAGCACCGTTGTTACTGTAGTCAACTGTGGATGTAGGTCGTGTCAGTGGGCCATCCCAAAAGGGCTTTGTCTGATCCAGAGACTCGAAGTGTACAGTATTGAAGTATATTTGTGTTCTGAAGAAGGCCTTTTAACTGACTGCTAAATAAATTAGTGTTTATGCAAGAACCCTTTGAATCTTTGTGTAACTCCACTACAGCTCACATTTCCTCTCTTGAGATAAGCCTGGTTGCTCAGCACACTACCAAAACTGTAGTACAAGCTTATACCAAAGGTTGGGTTGTCAATACCTGTAGTCCTAGTTGTCTGTAGTTTTCCCAGAGGGTACTGCCTTCACACTTTGCCTAACACTCCACATATGGTGGGGTGTGCTCGCTCACTATATAAAATGTAAAGGGGATGAAAATCCCTCTTGACTACTTGGGAACTGTAGTTCACCCAAGCACATGAAAGAGAATCAACAGGAGAGCCCATAGGGGAACCCAGCCTAAGCCCAAAAGTTGTAGGAAACAACTTCAACCATACAATATGCAGGGACATGAAAAGGTCAACCATAAAAAGAGTAAAATACTAGGTGAGAGTGGAAAAATATTTCCCTTCACCTGGGGGGGGGGGAAAAGGTAAACTAGTTACTTAGTCAAAGCAAAAAAGTTCTGGGGTTGACACTGGTCAGGAAGATTTATCATAGATATGAAAATCTTACCTAACAGCAGCCAACGAGGCAGTCCACAAGGTGTTGCTTAAGAATACGTTATAGCACGATGTGCAACGAGGCACGTATTAAAGGCAGAAGGGTGTCCTATAAGACCACAACACCGGCCAGGAATTCCTCCCAAGACGAACTCACTCAATACCACCCCTCGAGGACAGTCTGATCTGGCACAGCATCTCTCCTAGTTGCCCGACACTACAGCTGCACCAGACTGGGCGGATCCTCCTTCTCCGTCCAAGCTCCAATCATCTGGAACTCGCTGCCCCGCCACATCTGCAACCTTGATAACCACTTGGCATTCAGAAAGGCCCTAACCTGGCTCTTTCCTTCCTCCTCTTGAAACCTTCTTACACACTATACTGTTGATAAGCGCACGGAAGCACTGACCCAAACCCGACAACGCACCTATCCACCAAAACCTCTGGCCCACTGTGATAAATTTGCCAACCCCCTCACCCTCAGACGATCGTACATCACTCCCCCGTTCCTCCAAGCTCCTCTCCCGCTGCTCAGGCTTTCATTCTAGTTGGACCACAACTGACAAGACCAGCCAATCGCATTGGATCTAGAAAACCGACATTGAAGATAACTCCATTCGAGTTTAAGGTATGTATACCTTGCACCACATCTGTGGACACAGGCTGGAGGCACGGCCACCCATCCATGCACTTTAGAATACAGCTATGGCTATGCAATTCCAGTCTAGCAGCTCGCATACCCGTCCACACTGAAACCCCTGGCATACCTCAACATCTCTGCCATTAGTTTACAGCGACAACCTATGAAAAATGTCGGTCTAGCTGGGCGCACATCGAAAACTACTCTCTCCACCTAACTACTACTCCTCCTTCCTCCACACTACTATTCCTTCCTCCACACTACTACTCCTCCCTCCTGCACGCTACTACTCCCTCCTCCACGCTACTACTCCCTCCTCCACACTACCTCTACTCCTTCCTCCCCACGGCTCCTACTCCTTCCTCCGCACGGCTCCTACTCCTTCCTCCGCACGGCTCCTACTCCTTCCTCCGTACGGCTCCTACTCCTTCCTCCGTACGGCTCCTACTCCTTCCTCCGCACGGCTCCTACTCCTTCCTCCGCACAGCTCCTACTCCTTCCTCCGCACAGCTCCTACTCCTTCCTCTTCACTGCTCCTACTCCTTCCTCTGCACTGCTCCTACTCCCTCCTCCGCACTACTCCTCCACACTACCCCTACTCCCTCCTCCGCACGGCTCCTACTCCCTCCTCTGCACGGCTCCTACTCCCTCCTCTGCACGGCTCCTACTCCCTCCTCTGCACGGCTCCTACTCCCTCCTCTGCACGGCTCCTACTCCCTCCTCTGCACGGCTCCTACTCCCTCCTCTGCACGGCTCCTACTCCCTCCTCTGCACGGCTCCTACTCCCTCCTCTGCACGGCTCCTACTCCCTCCTCCGCACGGCTCCTACTCCCTCCTCTGCACTGCTCCTACTCCCTCCTCTGCACTGCTCCTCTGCACTGCTCCTACTCCCTCCTCCGCACTACTCCTCCACACTACCTCTACTCCTTCCTCCACACTACTTCTACTCCTTCCTCTGCACTGCTCCTAGTCCTTCCTCTGCACTGCTCCTACTCCCTCCTCCGCACTACTCCTCCACACTACTTCTACTCCCTCCTCTGCACTGCTCCTACTCCCTCCTCTGCACTGCTCCTACTCCCTCCTCTGCACTGCTCCTACTCCCTCCTCCACACTACTTCTACTCCCTCCTCCACACTACTTCTACTCCCTCCTCCACACTACTTCTACTCCCTCCTCTGCACTGCTCCTACTCCCTCCTCTGCACTGCTCCTACTCCCTCCTCCACACTGCTCCTACATCCTCCTCCGCACTACTCCTTCCTCCACACTACCTCTACTCCTTCCTCCACACTACTTCTACTCCCTCCTCTGCACTGCTCCTACTCCCTCCTCCGCACTGCTCCTACTCCCTCCTCCGCACTGCTCCTACTCCCTCCTCTGCACTCCTCCGCACTGCTCCTACTCCCTCCTCCGCACTGCTCCTACTCCCTCCTCCGCACTGCTCCTACTCCCTCCTCCACACTACCTCTACTCCCTCCTCCACACTACTACTCACTCCATCCTCCACTCTACAGTACTACTCCCTCCTCCACACTACCTCTACTACTTCCTTATTACTACTACTCCTTCCACCCTCCACACTACTACTACCACCCCCTCCACGCTACTACCCCTCCTCCCACCGTCTTCAGTCACCCCTTTTACACTCCCTCATTCACCTCCTACTCTCTCACGAACCCTTTCACTCACACACTATCACAACACAGTACCACGTTCACTAACCAATGCCTCACCTTTTGTACAAATCGCCTCCACACTCCTTTCCACCGCCCTTCCTCCTCCTCTTTGACTCGAACCACCCACAAATGCCGGTTTCCTTTTCCCGGCTTCATTCCCTCCCTTCTATTGGCCTTCCCCTGCTGGTTCCTATGGCCAATGTTTTTTGTTCTTCAGCTCCTGGAGCGGAATAGGAAATGTTTAAAAGGATGACTAAGCCCTGCCCTTTCTGCCTCACGAGCCGCACGCCCCAGTAATGATGTTATTAGAATAATGACATTGTGTTAGGGAGGCTTTACGTGCCTAAACCTAAGGTAAGTAGTTTGCGTTTTAACAGATACAAGTTCATATCAGGAAGCCGCTCTGTGCTGCAGATTTTTTTATTTGTATATCGCTGAGACAAGAACTATAGGTATAGGAGCGTTGACATGACAACCAATGGCACCATAGGAAGGGCAGGAACCATTCAGAGGAGAAGGAATTGGTGAAATTGCACTGTCTTTAAACTATGCAAGCCTATTGGATAAGTATACTGGGCTTGTGCCGTAGAGGCAGTTGTGAGTGATAGAAAGCAAGCAGAACGTAATTATGGCAGCCACCGGTAACCAGTGCAATGCTTTCCTAGTCTCCAAGATTTTATCTTTCCTGTGTAGGCCCTACACAGTCAGACTGCATTGTTTTGCGCAGTCTGTAAGTGGGCAGCTCTCCTTTGCCAATGCCTTTCAACATGCTGCAACAATGGTCCAGCTTAGCGCCAATTATAGCTCTTGCAATGATGGTGCAATTACTGTGGTTTAGAACAGCTCTGAGCTGGGCTGACCGTTTAAGGTGTTAAGAGTTGGATGAAACCAGACTATTAACATGTGCCTTCATTTTTAGTTTTTGGTCCAGTATAATCCCAAGAGTCTTAAGAGCGTGGCTATGGAGCATCCAGCAATTTGAAATGTGCAGAACTTTCTCCGCAGAGAATCCATGCCCATTTGTTATAAGCTCTGTTTAGGTCGTTCCATCATCCAAATCTGGATGAGAGCGTAAACTGCATTGATGCTTTCAGAATTGTTGGCGTAGTCCCCAGAGAGAGGTATGAGACTCTGGGTATTATCAGCGTAATTTGTGTAAAATACCTCATTCTCATCTAGCAGTTTGAAAAAAGGCTTGGTAAAGATGTTAAACAACTTGGGACAAACGTGCTCCATGAGGAACTCTGCATGTCATCAAAAAGTCCTCAGCCATGACATTACCACTGAACACTAGCTGAACGTTCAGCTAGGAAACATTCGACCTACCTGGCCGCAGCAGGCGAAAACGAGGCAGAGTCTAATAGCCTAGTAGTCAGCTGAGCATGGTCAACTAAGTCCAGGAGCATTAGGAGAGCTGTTCCGCCTTTCTCAAATACCTGAAGGATGCGTGCGTTCAAATCAAGCGGGCTGATTCTGTTCCATGGGCACTGCGAAAGCTAGACTGCCGCTGACCTAAGATGTTATACTTGGACAGAAAATCATGCACGTGAATATAGGCAGCTCAATCCAAGATTTTTAACAGGAACGAGGAATTGGTAATGGGCCTATAAATTAATGGTATATTGGGATCAAGAGATGGTTTCTTAAGTAAAGGCGAAATCCATTCCTTCTTAATGCATGGCGGAACAGCGCTTTCTCTGGATGAGGTGTGAGTTATTTTAATGTCAGGGGATTACGCTGTTCGGCACATGCGTTTACAATCAAAGTGGGATATGCATCTCTCTTCCAGTGAGAGAGTTTTAATTGTTGCAGTATGGCTGACACTTCTTGTTCCGTGACCTGGCTAAACTCAAACGCAGGGATGTTACTATCGGATCTAGTCAGTTATGAGCTTGACTGCGACACCAAGCACGGCTCGCTTTTTAGCGATACCCTCCTGAATTGTTTTAACTCATTAGCCATGAAGTCTTTATTGACTGCAGGTGCCGATTGGCACAGATCTTCAAGCTCTTTAAAACGTTCTTTTGTATTGGAGCTTGCATTTTGAATCCTGATATTGTAAGTCATTTTTGTTTGCTACAATAATATCTTATGTTTCTTGGCATCAATATTATATCTATTTCTATTTTCATGAGTATTAGCTATTTCCATATTTAAAAGGCTTTGCGTTTGGTAATCTTAATTTCATGAATTTCAGGGGAATATCAAACTGTGTTTTTTCCTACCATCCTGTTTTTTTTTTCTGGGGCCACTATGCTGACTGCATTAAGCATCATGCCCTGACATAGCTCAGCAAGTTGAGCTGTTGACTCAAACTAGGCCAAGTTGTCCAATGTTGTTTTTAAATGGGGCATGAAACAATTTTGGGAACACTTTAGCAAAAATGACCTAGGCTCTGTGCACACTTTTGAGCATACAACTATGCAATCATAGAATAAGTACTATATTCAATTATCATTTGCAGCACTTTTGATTATTTAAACAATATTTATTTGTTGGTAACTGTTGTACCCCATTCTTTGGCTAATTTGTTCAATGCTCCAAACTTCAATTCTTAAACACATTTTTCCACATTACTTCATGCTTTACAGTATAACAAAGTGAAGAATGCTTAAAACATTTCCATATTAGTCACAATTCACACAACAAACTTTAACACTTTCTCAACCTGTAGGTACATTCCCTATTATTCTGTGAGAAACTTTTTTTAGTCCATGTTTCAAGACTTCTAGTTGGCTGACAAGCCAATAGTTCTTTTCGGGGTTTCTCTATTGCAGTACGCGTTCTGGGCTCTGTACGCCCTTCACCGGGTGCGGATCTGTACCTCGTTTCAATAATTAGAGTTTTGAAAATTACACATAACATATATTTCTATTCAGTTCCTTTGATGATGTTTATTCAGTAAATGTTAACCTCATAATTACTATTCTCATTCGTTTGGCAGTGTTAATTTAAGACCTCAAGTACCTTTAATGCTGAAGATTTTATCATCTTGAGAAACGTCTCAAAAACGTGTCAGTACTGCTTGCGCAGTTAAATACGGCTCTCTGATTGCTCTTCCTTGAAGTACCAGTAAAGATTACGGTCTGAAAATAAAAAACAAAAGGTATTCCTTTTTATTGAGGCTGTCAATAGTTGGGTTTTGTGCTGGGAACAGTCGCTAAGTCATAGCGCTGTGCCCCAGTCGCAAAACCCTGATTCATGGATTTCTCAAGTGTTTACATTTCCTATGTCCGTGTGGTTTACCCAGCTCACCTCTGTTCGATCGTTTTCACCGGTTGGCTTTGTTTCGTTTTCGCCAGTTTGTATAGCGTTCTTGCCTCCAGTTCGATGGTGTTCGCTCACTCCTCCATTCATTCGTCTTTCTGTGGCGTTCCTGGCAGCAGAAGGTAGAATCTTCGTGTTGTTCAACTTTGCTTATCGCGTCTCTGTAGTTTTATTGGTTGTGATGGCAACCATGTTCAGATTGGTCCTACTTCTCTTTCCATACGGTCGCGAGTATCCGTTTCTATGGTTCTCCCCACGCGCCATCTTGTAGTAACTACTGATGGCCCGTCGCTGTGTTGGATGATACAGATATTTTCGTGATGTATATCTTTGAATGATATACTGATAATTTACAGGGTTCTGTCACTTGATATTTGTTTAGTTGTTCATAAAGATAGATATTACATTTGTCTTTTGATTCCGTTCATGTGTTTTTTTGTAATCACAGAAACTGATGGTTTCAAATAACAGACATAGTTGGAATGACTCGTGGTATATTTATGTCTTGCTTTCCTCAGTGTATTTAATAGGATGCACAGTGAAGCGCTCACGCTTCAGTTGATGATGTGTGTATTTTGGCCATCTTGGCTCGTGATGTAGTGATTTCAATCAGGCTTCAATGTATGTTAAAAGAAACAACTTGAGTCCCAATCTGCATTAATGCCATTCGGCTGCATGGAATTCAGTTTCTCAATCCTCCAATGTGTTTCTTTTTGTAATAAAATCTTATTGAGGTTTCCTCCTCTCCTTGGTATTTTTATTTGTTCCAAAATAATGAATCTTATTTGGGCAATGTTGTGTCTTTCTTTTTGGAAGTGTTGTATTACTGGAGATTTGATGGCGCATGTTCTTATATTGGATTTGTGTTCTGACCATATTGTTTTTACTTTCCTTGTTGTCATTCCCACATAATATATGCCACAGGGGCATTTTATGCCATATATTACATTCCTGGAGTTGCATGTAGACGAGTGATGGAGATTAATCTTGTACCCTTTATGAGGATGAGTGATGGTATTCCATGTAATCAGATTATTGCAGTTATGACACGGTGTTGTACCTTTGAATTTTTCTTGAGTCTGTCTTTCAGCGGAGAAATCCGCCTTGACCAAATGTTCTCTGATTGACTTGCTTTTATTATAAGCAAAAAGTGGTGGTTCTGGAAAGAGTCTCTTCAGAACCGGATCAAATGTGAGAGTTGTCCAATTCTTCTTGATGATTTTCTTTATTTTCGGACTCTGTTGGGAGTAAGTGGTAACATATACCAATTTATCCACTTCTGATTTTTCTTTTTGTTTCAACGCTTCTTCTCTACTGATCCTGCTTACTTTATCAACAATCGTATTAATGTTTGTTGGTTGATGACCTCTTTTTTTCAAATTTGCTTTTAAGGACTTCAATCTTATTTTTGTATTCATCTTCTTCTGAGATAATCCGTCTATCTCAAAAATTGGCTAAATGGTATGCTTTCTATTGTTCTTTGGGGATGAAAACTGTGTGCGTGTAGCAGACTGTTTCTGGCTGTTAGTTTTGTGTAGATTGTAGTTTCTAGTTTGCCTCTTTTCTTGTATATTTGTACGTCTAAGAATTCAATTGTTTCTCTACTAGTCTTCATTGTTAGATTTATCCTTGGTGCCATGCTGTTCAAATGCTGAAAGAATATCTCTAATTCTTCTAAAGGACCGTTCCAGGTGCCGAATATATATGTCATCTATGAAGCAGTAAATGCATTTTTGCTTTGTCCATCTTTCTTCATTGAATATATTGGTGTGTTCTAGGTATGCCATGTATGTGTTGGCATAGCTGGGAGCCATAGTGGCCCCCATCAATGTTCCAGATGTTTGTATGAAGAACTTCTCCTCAAACATGAAGTTATTCTGTAGCACAATTTTTTAGCAGTTTTAGGATGCATAATTTGTCTGCTTTGCAGTCCGTGTCTGATTTTAATAGTAGCCATTCCATGGCTTCCAATCCACCCTCATGGGTGATGTTAGTGTAGAGGCTCACCATGTCCATCGTGAATAAGATGTTGTGTTCTTCGTTTATTTCAATATTTTTTAATGTATTCAAGAAATCGTTCGTATCTTTGATGTAGGTCTTGAATTTATGAATTAGAGGTTGAATTGCCCGATCTATGTATTGTGCCAAGGGCTGAAGTAGGCTATTGTTGGCAGCTATGATTGGTCTTCCTGGCGGGTTTCTCAGTTCTTTGTGTATTTTTGGTAACGTGTATATTATAGGCATCGATGGATGAATGTTGGTCAAGAAGTTTTTTGTCCGGTGGTTGATTAGTTCATCATTTTTGGCTTCATCTAGTACGGTTTTGATGGGTTTCTGAACCTTTTCCGTTGGATTTTCAAAGATTTCAAGGTAAGTGACATCTGCGAATTGTCTGTCTTTTATTTCCATTTTGTATTGTTTGGAGTTCATCACTGCTAAGGCGCCTCCCTTATCTGCTGCTGGTTTCAGTATTAAGGTTGGATTTTGCCACACATTTGTCAGCACTTGTTGTTCCCTTTTTGTAAAGTTCGTTTGACTTAGTTTTTGATAATTCAATTTTTCCAGATCTTTCAGTACCCGTTTTTGGAATACTTCAACCATAGGATTTTGTATTGGTGGCATAAATGTGCTTTTAGATTTCATTTCTAAAAACTTACAATCTTCTTTGGGAATTCCCCATTCGCACGTGTCAAAGAATAATTTGAGTTTCATCTTGCGGGTCAATTTGAAGAAATAAATGATCTCTTTTAAGAGTGAACTGCTGTGACTGGGAACAAATGAAATGCCCTTTTGTAAAGTTTTTTTCCTCAAATTTGGTCAGTCTATAGTCTGAGATGTTAATGACTAATTTCTCTTCTGTAGGAAGTTCACTTTCCGACTTGGATTTTTTCTTCTTGCCTCTTCATGTTTTGCCCGGTCTAAAAAAGATGCAATGTTCTCAGGTGGCAATTGTGTTCCCTTTGATGTTGTTGGTATTGATTCGTCTCTTGGAGTGGATCTTTGTTGTTCCTGCTCAGGTGTTTCCGAATCTCCACTAGATGCCTCAGAGGAGGCACTTGCAGTAGTCGGGGTTCTTCTGTTGTGGGGTGTTCTTCCACTTTTTTGAATTATCTTTCTGTTGGTAGTATTCCTTCCATGAATCAACAATATCCAGCTTGTAATCCAAAGTATCCCTTTGGAATTTTCTGGTTTTCTTAGCTTCTATTCCTTTTTTATATGTATGCAATTTATTGTTGGTTTCCTCTAGTAGTGTTGCCAGTTCTTCTTTCGTAATTAGTTTGGATAGTGAAGTTTTCAATTTATCAAGATCTGATTCTATGGGGGTTAGTGATTTTGGTTAATTCCTCAATCGTTAATAAAATCAAGTCCAGGGAGCACTTGTTCAGAATGTACCTCCACCTTTTGACAAACTCAGGATTTTCTTTACATAAGGTTGGTTCAAGATCTATTCCTAACCCTCACGGTATTCGTTGTGCTTTATAATATTGAGCCAATGTAGTTGAATGTAATTTCTGACTAATTTCTCTTCTTATTAGACGTTCTAGTTGATGTATCAATTCTTCAGGATTGTCCGTACTACTGAGGTCTGTTTGTGTTTCTTTGATTAGTCCTAGAATTTTTGTCGCTTCTTCTGCTGAAAAGCCCAATGTCTTTGCTCTGTTTCTGGTTAGTGATTCAATTTTAGAAAAAGACATATCTTCTCTGGTGATGGTTAGTGGTGGGTGCTCTGTCTAGAGTAGGAGTAGCCTGTAACAGTGGTAACAATGATAGCAGTGATGTAGAGGAGCACACCTTGTTTATATGGGCTTTTACGTTATGGTACTTGATTTTCAAAACTGTTACTCTCAACTTTTAGGTGCTGACCGAGTCGGATTCTGGCCTACAAAATCTAATGTACATGAAACAATTTTGGTGATCACTTTAGCAAAAATGACCTAGGCTCTGTGCACCCTTTTGAGCATACAACTATGCAATCATAGAATAAGTACTATATTCAATTATCATTTGCAGCACTTTTGATTATTTAATCAATATTTATTTGTTGGTAACTGATGTAAAAAAAATGGGGCACCAGAGATTCATCAGTAAGCTTGCGCATATTTCTTGAGGTAATGTAGATCCTGTCCACTTTCGTTTTTTGCTGTGCATTGCAAACACTGAAGTGAATGAGTCCTTGTTGGCAGTAGGTGTGTAGTAGTCTATGGCTCAACTGCTTAGCGTTTCTGTTGTGCCCCGGCTCTCCCTCTGGTGCTGCTAAGAATCTGCTGGCGGGAGGCTTCTCGCTGTGTGATCCGCCAGGGCGGCTGGTTCATGTTTAATAAGAAGAAAGAGACCGACCAATATCTTGTCTAAGCGGTGCGGGGTGATCCAACAGTGATACTACTCACACATATGCCCGGACAAGTACTGGGGCCCTGCCAGCTAAACCAACTACCCCAGGCTGAGGGGGGTCCCAACCTCTCCTGACGGGGTCACCCTATTGACCCTGTCACAACTACGCTTACTAAATCATGGATAACCCCCTTTCTGGATTGGAAATTTGTCTGCCCTTACATGCTTTCATTTTCCAAGAAGACTTTATTTTTTTATTTGTTTATGGTTCATAAAAAACCTTTACAAAAAAGTAAATACATATATACAGAAATATAATATTTCAGAATAAAACAAAGCAAGTCTATACTTTGATTACAAGTGTTACCATAGTTCATAGTACAAGTGTTATATACAAGACTTTCAAATTAAGTCAAACCTGCTCGGTTTTATTTATTGATTTCTAACACGCCATAGCCTGCAGTCATCGGGGCGCACAAATACACAAGTGCATTACAGCTCGAGACATGACAGAGAGAAGGTACGCATGGGAATTCATTCGAAGAGTAGCGTTTAAAATTTTTTATGGAAAGCGGTACGTTTTTCTTCAGAGCGCATATTCGCGGGGAGGGTGTTCCATGCACTGGCAGTTACCCTTTCCTCGGCTAGTTTTGCACATGGAATGGTAAGATGATGTGCTGAGCCCGATCGCAAAGTCCTACTAAGGTTTATGTCGTGTCAGAGCGTGCTTGAGATAGTCAGGGCCATTACCATATACTCACTTGTGAGTTAAGGTTTTAAATGTAATCCTTTTTTCCACAGGCAATCAGTGGAGCTCTTTCTGGAATTTAGTGAGGTGTTCTTTCTTAGAAATGTATTTTATCCCAATAGTGTCATTCTGGATAATCTGTAGTTCTTGAAAATGTTCCTTGCTATAACCACTAAGTCTGACATTTGTTCCTGCGAGTCGTGTGTATACTCTTCTCCACGGCCACCCTAACCTATTTTTTGGGAAGATTGTGCATTGCATTCCCAGTTCCCCCTCTTGTACCTGAAGAGTACAATACTAGCTCAGCAGAAAGACCTTTTTGTATACACAGAAAGGAAAAATCTAGTGCTGCTTAGTTGGAAAGTGCCCAAAATGAGAGAAAAGGTAAGTCGCAGCATCTAAAGTCTTGTATTTGAGAACTTCAGGGGGCCTGGACATGGATTGTCTATGCCGGATTGCGGTGGAATAAAAGAAAAACAGTTTGTGTGTTCTACCATCTTACTAGCAAATTCTGTCTCTAGGTCGCGTCTTTCATCCGAGAGTGAACCGGAGGATATACCGCCACCTTTTGGTAATGCTGAGGCAGGCCTCTATTACCCCTTCTCTATGGCCAGAGGCAACAACAGGGTGTCAAGTGAGGAGAGTGAGGAAGAAAAGCCAGAAGATTCAGAGAGACCCGACTGTCCCTATGCGGCTCACCCGCCAAGGCCTCAAGCGGTGAGTGTGGGCTCCGTGCTCCTGTAATTCCTTGGATTCCTACACAGGGGATACAGTTGGTGGCTAATGCTTAGGCAAAGTGTGTGTGTTTACTCGTTGACAATGATGGTGGACGTTTACCTAGTGCTTGTAAAAGGTGACGTGTGTGTATTGGAGGAGTTTCTATGCACGCCATGAACATTCAATGTCTTTATGGTATATGTGTGTTCCCACCTTCCTAGGAGTGGCATGTGTATTTATTGGTATATTTGCATCTAGTGTGTGTGTGACGCGCACGTAGGGGTTGAAATTAGGATTTCTTCATCATGAGCAAAAAGCAGCGCTTAGGTATCGGGCTTTACCCGCTATGCAGGAGCTACCTTTGGCGACGCAGGAGCTACTACATACGCGCAGCATATCTATCGTGAGCACAAGATGCAAACTCTAAATGTATTGACCATGGAACTTTCTACAATATGCATTAAACGTTCCTTAGGCGGGTTCTCTATTCTCCTTTAAACATGTTCCTAAACCTGCACAGTTACTATCACATAGCTATGTTTGCTTGGCATCACTTGCCTGAGGAGTCAAATGTAGCTCCTGGTAGCGGTTGGTTTCATGCTATAACCAGGAGCTAAGTATTTCCCCTACCCTGTGTATGTGTTCTCATAGATAACTCGGAGCTCCACTGAAAGTTAGTGTTTTTATTGAGTTTCCAACAGCGTCAACCTAAGGGCCATCTCTCTTGCTCTCTAATCCTCCAGTGGGTTCCCTCCACCTTAGCCCAGGCTTCCGGAATTCCCAGTTTGATTTCCAACTAGAGATCAGTAATTCCTGCTATCTGAAAGCTATTCTTCAGGACCTCCCTCCGGGACTTCGTAAGGGGTTCCCTAACCTTCTCCAGAAGGCAAACGATATTATGCTTGTACCGGTGTGAGGGCCTCATGCAGAAGGAGACAGACAGCAGATTCAAACCTCAAAAGAAACACTTTTATTAACTTAAATGCAAGGAAGGAAAAAGGCCTAAATTGCCCTAACTTAAAGTGGGATTAACCTATCTAAAGAAAACTAAGAAACGTATGAGTTAAATGGTTCTGTCTGTGTCCAAAACCTTTACTTGCCCTCACAAGTTATTTTATACAAAGTACTGCCCCTTCGCCAAGCGTAAAGTAGCTTTGTAGAAACGGGGTTTAATATGATCCTTTGTATATAAAAGGGTAAATAGTTTGAATCACGACCCAAGGTTCCTTCCCCAGGTTAAAGGCAGTTCAGAACAGAAGCACCGGGGTTCCCTTCCCCAAGTTCAAAACAGTTCATAGTAGAGGCACTAGGGTTCACTTCCCCAAGTTCAAAACCGTTCAGAGTAGACACACCGGGGTTTCCTTCCCCAAGTTCAAAACAGTTCACAGTAGAGGCACTAGGGTTCACTTTCCCAAGTTCAAAATAGTTCACAGTTGACACACTGGGGTTTCCTTCCCCAAGTTCAGAATAATTCAGTTTTAAGAAGCCCAAAAGATTCCCAATTTCTTGTTTCATCTTCTGGTGGGTGACCTGTATTCAATCCATTATTTGGAAAAAAGAGCCTTCATTTTAATTCAGTTCCATGTTAATAGGTTTTTAGTTTTAAGGTTGAGCGAGTAAATATTTCTTTTCATTTTTACCATTTAAATGTCTGTTTCACAGGTTTGGACCTTTCAGGACTGTCAAGGTGTGCGGTCCCTTTTAAACTTCACCTGATTATTAATTCATTAAATGGTTCAGACAGACTTTTGGGAACTTGTTCCGCTTCCATCCGACCCACGTGACCACTCCTCTACATTGTATACTTGCGCAATCACTGGTTGCTTCACAGCGGGTTTTCTGGTCTCTGAAACTCACTGGCTTTCTTTGCAGGCTTCTCTGTTACCGCGCTGGATTTGCTTCAACTCTGTTTCATCCAGGGTTCACTCTTTTGCCCCTGAGACACTCCTGTGCTCTGACAGCGCCACGGGTGAACAAGCACTCTGTCTCTTCATCAGAAGGCTGGCCCCTCAGCATGCCGTCTTCTGTTGCCTTGTAGTTACGCCAGAGAGATCCTGTTCTCACGCCATCCCCGTTCGGACTGCCAGCCTCTGCAGTCCCTGTTATTCCGACCCTCATCACACAGCAGCTCTGCATCCAACGGCTCCCAGCAGTGTCTCGCCTTTCTCTTTCTCCTCTCTGTGCTCTTTTGGCTTCCCACCTTTTATGCACCTCTGGTGTGTGAATGAGCTGCATGTGCGTGTTCTCTGTTTCAATTGCCTGACTATAGTTAGGCCTATTAGTGTGACCTCTGGAGGATAGCTCAAGGGCAACGTGCTCGCCTTGGAATCACAACGACATGGAGCAAAATAGTTTTGATCCCCGGGCCCGTACTAAGAAACCTCTGGGTATTAAGCGTGTTCTAAATAACCTATTATTTACCTGCCTGATCTTTGTAGTGGTATTCCTCTGAGGCTCTCTTCTTAGTCTCAGTACCAGTGAGGTGTGGTTTTATGTTGCTGTGGATGCCTCCTTGTCATCTCTTCCTCACCCGAGTAGTAGAATGGCATGACCGAGACAAAATAAGGGAGGCTGGTTTACAATCCTAGGGCAAGGTGTGCTATACAAATAAAATAAATACAAAAAAATACAATATCCCATACTGGTTGGAGAAATATTGGGTGGGTTGTTAGGAAAAGGGGGATACCATATCTTGCCCAAGGGCCCCCCAGTCTCCAAGGACCTTCCACCCAGGTGATCCTCCCTCGCTTGTCCACTCCCAGGGTCAGGATCCAAAAGCGATGGCCTTTCCCTAGCCACTTACGCAGAGGATCCATGGGGGAATAGGAATGAGAAAACCCTCAGGTTTCTCACACCGGTATCAGACACCCACTCAGTTCTCTCTCTCACTTGCCATCTTTCTCTCCTGTCCCTTTTTGATGTTACGCACTCTCACTCTCTCTTATTCTTGCTCTTCTAAATCTCCCCTCAATCTGCTACTCTCACCCTCTCCCCTCCCCCACTCCGCTAGTCTCGGTCTAGAGGGTGGTACCGTCATTGGCATTCATGGCAAGGGGTCAAGGACTGCACCCCTAGTTCTCCCTCCCCACCTCTAGGACAGGGCTAGCTCTGACTTAAGCCACCTGTCCGAGGTCGAGTGGGGTCCCGGGCCCCCTGTGACAGGGTCAGAACTGTAACCTTAGTAAACAGTGTGTACATGTGCTCTAGGTGGAGTTTTATGTGCTATTGATACATGTGCAATCAAAGCGTATGTCTGAGCATGTAATGGTGAACTTGTTAGTGTTACGGGTAATGTAATGTATGTTTTCCTCTTGTGGTCAGAGGTAAGTGTTAGTGAATATGTGAGTAAGGTTTGGTGTGAGTAAGGTGTGCTTTTCTCTTGTGGTTAGAGTTAAGTATGTGTGAGTGAACTGTGTATTTTGATGTGCTAACAATGGATGTGTTTGTTGTGCTTTGCAGGATTTTGGTTACTTTGTGTATGCTCTTTGGAGGTTAGACATGTTTGAGACACCCACTTACCTTAACTACTCGCACGTCTATACAGTGGGGCACTATGCAGAATCCATGCTTGATTAGTAGACCTGGTTAGCAGATGTGCGTTCTTTATAAGCCATAACATATGTTCAGTGGCAGTGGTTGCACTAGAAATATGTGCACCTCTTATTAGTAGACCACATGTGTGATTGTGTGCATAAGGCAGTCTTAGTGGCGTTGTGTCAAAATAAAAGAGCCTATACTAATAAACACCTATTGCCAAGTCCTTGCAACTAATTACAGAAAGTGTGTGGGATAAGGGGTCAATAAAGAAAGGTGTTCTGAAGCCATAAGTCAGGATGTGATTGCCATGAGTCTCCTTTGCCCACATTTCAGCACGGGACAAGGTGGGACCTCGGAGCACTGTGCACACTATGGCTTTCTTAGCACGAGCCGACAGTTCCGTTCCAGCTATCGGGTTCTTCAATGGTAGTCTCTTTTCATAAAGCAGTTTCTTGCCTTTGAGGCCTGATGTATTCCACAACAAACAAAGTTATTTTCCACAGTTGGCGTTGGGTGATGGTTTCACCCCTGGGCCCCCCTCTTCCGGGTTCCAACCTCTCGCGTATCGTATTAAAATAATCAATTGAACAGTTCCTTTCTCAATTCAATTTGGGAGATAGCTTTTCACCCCATGGATCTTCCTAGACCAGGCTCGGACCCACTTGACAAGGTGGACAGTTCACTTCCCCTGGTCGTCCAATACCTGTTACATTCACGAGTCTTAATGTCTTTTTAAGCAGTACTTCAGGCTTTGTTCCAGATTGTCGGGTTCCCTCTTCCGGGTTCACTTTTGCCAAGTTCCACAAACAGTTCACTGTACTTCGGGACTTTGGACTTTGCCCCTTTTTGTTAGCATCCCTCCGCCGGGTTCACTCTTGCCAACTTTAACCCACTGTTCATATGCTCCTCTCACCAAGCGGGATTCATTTCCCTTAGTTTCGCAATCATCTGTAGGGACAGACTTTCGACATTACAGAGGATTTTACAAGACCTCTGTATGACCACTTTGACCTATTTTCGCCTCTTCCCAAGGGATTTTTGTTCTGGTTATTTCTGCCATCGGGTAATAGCCCAGAGTTTCCTGCCTGAGCACCCATGTGGTACCGGCCTCCTCCGTTGCTGTGGTTTCCCCCGCTTTCATCAACTGCTTATAACTTTAATTCTTTAAGCTTCTCAAAAGTTCAAATTAACTGTTGGCTACTTTTCGTTCAACACAGTCTGGTTTCTTATCGATTCTCCCATCGACTCACTGGCTGTGATGAACCGCTTGCCTTTCTTATATCCTTGGAGTCAAGGTTGGTACCACCGAGACCAGAGTCTTTCCCCGGCCTGGTTATCAGCAGAGGAGGGTCTTGTGTACCGTTGACATCTGCTGCAACACACGTTGGCTATTGTTCGCGGTTTTAGGTTTCCATCTGCAGAGGTTTCACAGGTCTTGGTCTCTCCTTGTCAGCCTATCGATTGGCACTGTTTTTCTCCTCCTCCTTGAACTGCTGTGCTGAGGTAGCTCTCACGCCATATAGTCTGCTTTGCTCGTCTTGTGCTCCACCTTTTATCCCTCTGTGGAAAGGAAAGGGCCGTCAGGTGTGTGTGGTTGTGCTCAATTGCCTGACTTTGCCTGACCCTTGCATTGGGACATGTCAGGTGAACGGCTCGGGTGTTAGCCCGTCGTCTTCTGTGTTGTGTGAAATTGTTTGTGTCGGAAAAGTGGGGGCGGGGGCGGTGTTTTGGAATATCCTACGTGATAGGATGGGGAAAATAAAAATAGCAAATGCTTCCTCTCCACCCAAAACTGCCTAACGGTCGCTAGAGCCCTAATCCTTACAAAACTAGACTATTGCAATATTTTACTGCTAGGCGCTTCAATAAAAATGTAACCAAACTACAACTATTGCAAAACAAAGCCCTTAGAGCTGCCTTAGGCATCAACAGAAGAGAATACATCTCCCAACACAGAAGAGACGCCCACTGGCTACATATAGAAGCAAGAATCCTCCACAAAGCACTCGCCACAACGCATAAATGCATTTCTTACATGGCACCAACTTACCTAAATCAAACCATATCCTGCAAAGCCACTGGAAGAACTCAGATCCAGCAACAACACACACCTCCACATCCCACGCTTCACCACCACCAGAGCAGGCAAGTCCAGCTTCCCTATAGCAGCACCGTGCATTTGGAACACAACTCCCCACCCACCTCACTAACGAGCCCTCCTTCCACAAATTCAAGAAGCAACTAAAAACTTGGCTATTCAATAAATACTAACTCACCAAGCAAACCACATCCTCAACGCAACACGTGCTGTGTGTCACAATACAAAAGGTGATGCCGATGGAGTTCTACAACCAAAAAGAAACCGTGTCCAAATCAGAACAAAATACACGAGAGAGGGAGAAAAAGGCCCCCCCCTCACCAGAATGGGAATTAAAAGTCCTAAAGTTCAGCAAAAGAGCTGGGGGTCTCTAAGGTAGAAGGGAATTAACACAGATTTGGGAATTCTCCCCTACATCCCCTGTGAAAAACTTTCTTCCTTTTTCTCTTTCTCTGGTGGCTTCTCCTCTTCCCCATATCTCCTCCTTTTTCATTGCAGTTTAATGGGAGTTTAAAAGGAGGTTTTCCATTTCGTGATGGCAATAACACAGATTGACCCTTTCTTCACAGTTCTTATCCTCTGAAAAGTTTAAAGGTGTGTAAGGGCGCAGAAGCAGGAGACTGACACACGGCTGGCATGTTGCTGGTTATAGATTTTTATTTAAAATCAAAAGGAAAACTCGAACTATCCCCATCTCTAAAACGGGGTTCCCTGTCTCAAATAAACTAAGGATTCTGCCAGGTGGTCTTGTCAAAAGTAAATGGCCCACCTTCGTATCAGAAACCGATTTCCTTCCCTTACACTCTGAATCAACTAAAGAAAAAAGATGAGCTTCTCATTTTAGAAGGATCTCTCTCTCTCCCTGGACGATTCCCTCGCCTTTACTTATAAGGAAAATTAAATGTTCTTCATCAAGGGCAGAGCATCAAACCAAAGTCTCAGAGGTAGAGGTTTCTTGGACGGACTCTCCACCCAGGTACAAAGAAAATAAAGTCTTCTATCTTAACAATGTTGAAGGCTCCTGGGGGAATGTTTCCCTCCCCTAGGTCTTTCTTAGAATGCCAAGAAAATTACTTACTTCTTTTGGATGTCACAGAATGGTCATAGAACACCAGGGGATATGACTCCCTTCCCCTGGTCTCACCTAGAATTTGTTTCACCGCCAACCTGTTTTTTCACTTAGCCTGGTATTGCTATTACAATGCTCCCAAAACTGTGTCAAGTGTAGCGCTTCCTTTCCCTTGTGTTGCTCTTGGGCTCAGTCAACATAACTCTGTTTGCTGTCAGGCACTGTGACTATTAAAGATTGATGAGTATACTTCAATGGGTGCTGGACCCAGACTCGCAACACAATACACCTTGTGTACTCTCCTGCCAGGCACTGTGACTATGATTATTGTTCTGGAGTCCTTGATTGCCTTTATGGGTGTGGGTCCAAGACTCAAACTTTCTTCTTTCCACGTTCAGTCCACCTGATTTACTAGCCTGCCAGGTACTGAGCCTATGATGATTAACTTGGATGCTTTCACAACTTCTTATATTCTTAGGCCCTGGGTCCCAGCAACATGCCTCTTGTTTCCCTCCTGGTTCCCAGCTTCTACATCAGTGCCTTGGGTCCCTTTCACCTCCCTCCACACACGCATACCTGTCTCTGGTTCGAAGTGATCTTAGGGAGTCTGTGATACTTTTGATCTGCCTCAGTGCTTCCTGGTCAGTCAGCGTTTCCCCGTGGCTTGCGGCAGCTCCGTGATGGAAATTTCCTTTCGGTGATTGTGCTTCCTGCTCTGCACATTTGGCGTTCCAATGGGCCACCAGGAGCTGCGTATTCCGCCTTCGTGGAGCAGTCCTTCCACACCAGACTTTCCTTGTGGTCGTCTGCCTTCTCTCCACTGCTTTCTTGTCTGGACTCCTGGTTCCTCCAAGGAGGGCTCGATATTGGTCTGAGTCCTTCCTCGGTGTTTCTACACCGATCAAGTGCATATTGACTAGACTGCTCACTTTGGTTCCGCTGGGTACTCTTAGTACTCCGCGCCTCTTCCTCGTCTAAGTAACAAATGGCTCAATCTCCCAGGAATGAATAGAACCCTTCTTTATCTTGGTATTGGGAAGGGGAATTCTGTTTGGGTTGTCCCGACTCCTTGTTCCAGTACTTCCTATTCTGGAAGTATCAGAAAAACACATACGAACAGAAGCAATGGTGTTACTGTTGGGGGGGAATGTGGGCTAGGTTAAGGTTGGCTGTGGGCATAGCATGTTCTCCCCAGGCCATCACTAATCCCATAGGGCACTTCCCTCCCCATGAGATCCACCCACCGAGTACCACCCCCAGGGTGACTATCGGGGAGCGGCAAAAAGATAGGTGGGTGGGAGGCACAACAAAATTAAATTGAACAACGTTCTTCAGATTGTATGTTGAGCAATGAGCTCATTATTCTAAATTTTGATAACAAGTCAGTCCAACGTCAGGTGCAGCTGGGTAAATCTCAAGGCCACTCTAGATCTAGCAAATAACACAAAGAACATACACCAGATGTCGCCAGCCGGTAACCCCGTGCTGCACTCCTGGAGGGCTATAATCCCAAAGCAATTTGTGACCTGGCGAGATCAAGGGCCTCCAATAGGAGATAGCTTTCCCTATGGGTCAATGTAATCAATATTTTCAGTTCGATAATTCTTGGTAATAGTTTCACTTAAATTAATCTAATGCTGCACATCCAAGCATCTAAGATCCTGTGCTCTCCATTTAACATAGTCAAGAACCACAAGACTGAATTCAAAAAGAATGGGTAAGCAAGATATTTTTGTCTATGTCAAAGTTAAAAGACCGCAAACTGTACAGCTGCAGTGCAAAAAGCAATTAGTAATTCAAAAGAACATTCATAGACAATTAGGAGAACAGTGTCTTGTCCGAGCTGATGAATAGCTCAAATAAACCAAAGAATTAAACCATCTTCATTCATGTTACAAACAAAAATGCATAAGCAAATATACATAGCAAATATGAACAGCACAATTTCAATCATCCTAAACACTCCTATTAGATCATGAGTGCCAACGAGTTTCGGATTACACAGAATCCATCTTCAGGGCAGGAAGTGTTAAGTTTCGTATTGCGTTCTGGGTAATTCTTAATTTGTATCCTAAAAAGATGAAAGTAGGTTAATTAGGTCCTTGAAATTGCTGAGAAGGCAAAAACTGGGGGTCCAATACACAAAATACTAACCTTATGTTCGGTGAAATAGAGGATACAGGCTCCTACCTGCATTCTAAACAAATAATATTGTCATTACTGAGAGTCAGTCAGCACGATATGCCTTACAATTGTGCATTAAGAGCAGAATACTGAATGTACTAGTGTCCCTACACACCCGGTCAGAAGACCAACTCCTAGCCCCGGGTATTAGCGTGATGCAGAGCGGTTGCTCTCCCACTGTGGGAACCAGGGAATAGAGAAAAAAAAGTGACTGGAATGATCTTAAAATGTGCCTCATTGTCTCTAAGTGTAACTTAAACAAAAATCAGAGACTAGTCCTGCATGATGGTAGCGTATCTTGCCGCTGTTCAGTAATGTAATAAAAATCGCGGTGGCGCCTGTTCTAAGTGCTCCCCCCGGACATAATGCCACACAGAGAGTGCTAAAGCGCACTTATGTTACGTACGTTGTATCGATCTCAAGTCATCGTATGTACACATTATTTAACGATACATCTGGATCCCACTCACGGGGTTCACGTCTTGTATATAAGACCGCAGGCACGAACGTTGTGTCCCTCTACAACACTCACTTCAAGGTTCTTGCTCAATGCAGGAATCGAGCCGCCCGGCAACTGAACGTGCCGCCCGACTCTGCTGTTAGTGGTTTCCATGGGAACGGCGCGCACGTGCGTCACGCCCATGGTAACCATCTTTGTGTGGGACTGATTAGATTGTTAGCCAGTCAGCTAGAGATAAAACTTATATTTAGCTCTATCGTTAGTCACGATCAAAGTTACTGTTGTGTCCTCTTATCTCATTAATTTACACTTAATGCAGAAATGTGGACGCCGTCGGATTGACGTGCTGCCCGATTCTGCACTGTCCGTGGTTGCCATGGGAGCGACGGGCATGCGCGTTGCGCCCACGGTCACCACCTTCGAGAAGGAGTCTCCTCATCATGTAGGAGCCGTACATGATCAGCTGGCAGGATAGTACATTGTGTGCGCTGAGAGCATGCAAAGTGGGAATAAAGCCTGACCACAATACTGAGCATTTTCTGTGAAGACTTTTTCTAGTACAGTGTTGCACTGTACTAAACACATGTTTGTGGGAGGCCTTAAGATGTACTCAAGCATGCCCTGGAAGTGTGGAGTCTCCACCGCAGATAGTTTTAAATATGCCTGCTACCCCTCCTCCCCCAGCCCTTGACATAATATGCAAGTACTGATCCTACTGACAAAAGGGCCTGGAACAAGCGTTTCACGGGTGCAGGTGAATGCCGGGAACACAGAAGATAGAGGGTATGGGAAGAATAGGAAAGTCACGTCCTCCAAGAGCCATGCCTGCGTGGCCGCATGGTGAGGGTAAATGATCCCTGTTTCGGGCTATGGAGCAATGATCGCAGTAACTGCGGATAGTAATTTGCGCTCCTCTACATCAGGGATGTAGGCTCCTGAAATCCCTTCCCTTGCTCCGTCTGTAGACATACAGATCATAAAGCGCTTACAATTGGTCTCCAGTGCTCTATTTGCCAAAGGACACCTGAGGAAAAGCTGCTGGAATGCAAGTAGTATGCTAAGTGTTCTAATTGTTATGTGTTGGTGTATGTGCACATAAGGTGTGTGTTGACGAAAGTGCTGATTGTACTATGTGTGTATGTTGATGCACTGTCGGGCATAGTCCATGCGCTTGCATTAACATTGTTCTCTGATCTGTGGGTTCTTGGCTGAGGGTTGATGTGTTTTATTGTATATTTGCATGTATGTCTATTGCGCTTGTAATATTACTCCATCCCTTCTGAGTGTGGATATGTGCAGGTGTGGACTGTGTTTGTGTTCTTGATGGGGGCTTAGGGGGTTCTTTTTTTGTTTACAAGTGTTTGTTTCCAGTCTGTGGGATGTTTGCAGTTTGTATGCACACGTGATTGTGTTCCTGACTAAGTTAGAGATTGTCCATTGCGTCCTGATGTGTCCCCCATTTCCAAGAGCACACAGTAGCAAGGTTCACATCCTGTTTTGATTTTTCTCATAGGTCTGTTCCTTTGGTAGCCGCACAGTGAGTCCCGGGTGTTACCTGTTTAATAGACGGCTGGATCGTTTCTGCTCTGCACTCAGCTCTATGCTGGAGAAACATCTCACCTCTCACATGTGGAAGTAAGTGTTTTTTGCTGTGTGTAAGCCTTTTCTTTAGAGGAGGCATGTGTTCTATGGCCACCACACCCATTCTTTCTTGTATTTGCGCTCGTCACTAATCATTGGCTAGTGATAATTGTCTTTTGGTAAATTAGCGATAGTGTGCTGCGTTCGAGTAAGATTGAGGTGGTAGGTGACTTTCTTTTATCACTGGGTAGTAGCTTTATTTTTGTACTGTCCGAGGTGGGCTGTGGTAGCCTTCTAGTCGGTGGTCCTGAAACCTGATTCCTGTTGATGTTGCTACCTGGCA